>NW_012267261.1:1653810-1668005 GCF_000151885.1 Dipodomys ordii
CCCTCCCTCCCTCCCTCCCTCCCTCCCTTCCTTCCTTCCTTCCTTCCTTCCCTCCTCTTCTGTGTGATACTAAGAATGAAGCCCAGGATCTTGTATATGTTAGACAAGCTCTCTATTATTCATTTACAATTTGCTGCAGAGTCTTAATATTAATCAGGATCAGGAAGTCCATTAGCCAGCTGAGGCAAGGACAGACCTGTTTATAGTACCCTGTATTACAGAAAGGTGGTGCTAGAGACTCTTCTCTGAGATTAATGATGAGGCCTGGGATCTGGAATGGAATAGTCACAGAAATCAGTGAATTGGAGACCACCAAAGCAGGCACCTTCTTTTTTTCCTCTGGTAATCTTGACAGGTGGCTATCCAGCCTCTGAAAGCTTTTAGTAAGGTAGAATTCACTACTTCTTGCTTTGCCTACTTAATTCTGGAAAACTTTGGTTAGAATAATCTTTCTTGCTATTGAGTGCAAAATTCCCTTCCCTTGAAGATGTCACCCTTTGATCTTATTAATTCATTAATTCAGTAGCTACTCAGTTCCTATTTTATGTGAAGCAGTCCAGAACTAAGCTCTGTAGAAGTAAATCATGACATCTTTTGAGGATTCTGATTTGATCAGAGAGGTGGAAAAGTGGGCTGATTATAGGACAATGTAACAAATGTTGCTTCATGTAAACACAGGGTTGTGTAGGAACTAGGAGAGATGGATCTTGCTTAAGTGGGGTGGTAAACATGATAGCCCCAAAAGTGCTAAAGTTTTCACATCTTCTTTCATTATTAGTACATTGTCCTTCTGCCATCTGGGTTTATTTGATTCCACGTACCCTCTGTTCCATGCTGTACCCTTGCAATGACAAAGCACCCCTTTGCTCGTGTCTGAAATATTCTCAACAACTATTTAAGAAACCCACAGAAAGTGTGAATGTGCCCAGGCACATTGAAAGTCGCCCCCAGGAGCTTTCCATTGACCAGTACCAAAAGGATGACTAAGGAGGTTTCTACCCACTCCTATGTGGAAATAATGTTGTATTTGTCTGGAAGCCAGAGGGGAAAAATGTATGTTGAAAATGGCCTGATGACAACTTATTTTGTACCACAAGTGCCTTGGTGCTTCAAGGTGCTTCATTTTTTAAAACTCTTACACTCCTATTTTTTTCACCTACCCTTGTGAGGATTTTTTTTTTCTGGAAGTTAATGGTTCTGATTCAAAGAGCTGAAAACCTGATAGAAGATAGGATAAGCACCACTTATTTCAGTTGAGCTCTGCCAATTTTCTTGTAAACAACATGAGATAAAAATACGGATGAGTGGGATATCTCACAATTACTGTAGTGAAATCCCTTAATGATGGGATACAAAACATAGTCACCAAGTCCAGGTCTATAAAATGCCATTTCCTTCAAATGTCCAAAAACCAGAATTGCCATCTATTCAAACTGTTTGGATAACTTTCAAAGACACAGCCAAGTTTTTTGACTTTTTACATTACCCAGATCTTAAATAAAAGCATAGCCTCAAAGGACATTAACCACCTTGATTTTCTTTTTTCCTACAACTCACATGTATAGCGGGAAGAGTAGCAACAGGATATCAAAGAAATAGTTCTGAGAATTCTTTAAGAATTTATTGACAAGCTGTGCTTGTCAGCTGTCCATCATTTTGGGGGGGGGGAATCAAAGGAAAGAAGAAAAGTTTATTTTGACAGATTCAGAGATTTCATTCCATGTTCACTTAGCCTGGTTGCTTTGAGGCCTCTTGTGAATCAGCCAATGATTGGGGGGTAGGAGAGGGATTCCATAGTGGAATAAGACTCCTCACATCATGGTAGCTGGAGAACTAGGGTCCCCTCTTCTTTTCAAGATCATGTCACCAATGAGCTATCTTCTTCCTACTGTGTCCTATCTTTTCAAGATTTTACCACTTCCGAAATAGTATCATGAGCTGGTAACCCAGCCTTTAATGCATGATCATTCCAGATCCAAGTTATAATTTTTGCATAGGAATACAGAAGAGTTTCCACCCTCTCTCCTTCCCCTAGCTTTCCTTTAGGACATGGGACTTGTCCTTCAAAATTTCTCACCAATTACAAGAGAAGAAACTTCGGTAAGTTAAATGTTAAATAAAATCAGGAGCAAAATTTAGTGGTGTATGATGTCATAGCTTCTCATCTTTTTTTTTCCTCTCCTGAAAAGTCTAAGGCTATAAGACAAGTGCCCAAATATCACCCCAAGAATACTTTAACATATACATGTCTAAATGATTTCCATTTTGGAAAAGCTTAGTGGATTTTATATATTAAGTCTAAAATGCAAAGAGAAGACATTGCCAACAACTCCTAGTCTCTTCCTTGCCTCAGCTTATGGCTGCTCTAAATAATATCGTGGGATTATTTATGATGACAGTTTTGGCACTCAGCTTGGAATATATACATGGCCCCCTTAAGCAAGCTGCTTCCTTGGGAAGAGACCAAGAGAGGCAGGGTTCTCTCAAAACACCTAATTTTCATTTCTTCCTCCTTTCTTTTAGTTAGTGGGTAAAATTAGTGCTTACTGGATCACATATATATTTTTAATGACCCTTCATGTTTTAGAGATGAATCATGCTAGCATCCTCTCTTTGCCTCCTTATTACTTCATTTCTAACCCCAGTCCTGTCTCCACTGTAATTGCGAGATGCTGCTTGAGGTGGAATTAGCTGAACTCTGGTGGTTTGGCAACAGAAGGATAGAGAGGAAGTAACATGGAACAGGAGGTCTGTGTGAAATATGTAGCATGTGGCTCTTTGCCCAACAAAGGCAGCTTCCCTTACCATTTTGAGTTTTCTCAGGGCTTTTAAACCATCGAGTGCAAGATGGCTAAGTCCAAATACTTCAGACCTAATTATCAGGCTATGAAGAAGACACCTTAACTATGCACATACATGTACACTGCACCTGATACTCTGAGATATGAGGGGACTTCAAAAACATCTAGCTCAGTACAGAGTAAATCCAAAAAAAGTGAGGAGAAATTGATTTAGGTGGTTTAACAGTTTGTTGAAGGTTATCTCCAGACAGAAGAATGCAAACAAATGTAAAGATTCTATTAGAAGCAAGTTTTGCTGTTTTAACTATTTTTTTTCAAATATTCAAGACTCCTCATAATATGTGTCACTCATTAGGATTTTTCAAGGGGTGTATACTTGGCTAGTGTGGGCTAGAGAAGACTCAATGAAATATGGTTTCTATGATCTGAAAAGTCATTAATCAATTAACAAGGGTCACTGGAAAAAAACGTGTAGCCAAGTTCAAATCAAGAGCAACCACGATGATAACCACAATATTGAGGAGCAATATAAATATCATGGATTCAGTGGTATCAATTCATGGATTACAGTCTCTCTCCTCTAATTCTATCCTGTGTGCTGGAATTTCTGTTATTTTAGCAGAGAAAGGGTATCCTAGGGTCTGCTTTAACATGGTCAGTAATGGGATCTCACTATCTACTTAGACAGCCTGTTTCAGTTCTTATGAGCCCCAACTTAAAAATGTACAAACTTCTATTTTCTAACTGCTCTAGAAATGCTTTAGAACTGTCTCCATAGCCCCACGGAAGCCTAATACCTTGTATCCATAAGCAGGTTTCAAATGTAAACATTACATCATATCCTTTCACAGGCTTTCTGTCTCCATGCGTATTGGCCCTCTCCATAGTGTGAACATCCTGTCAGACAAAGGACTTTTAATCCAGTAACCCCTGGTTGCTTGATTTAGGTTTGGTGAATTTTCTTTCCATGGTATTCAGTGTTTGTAGTGTTAAAATTGTGCTGTAGCCTTAAAATTCTGAAACAGTGAATGGTATGGATAGTAGTATATTCTTTGAATCATCACATGGAGTCTCCCCAAGCTGAGCATTTGGGTAATGGTTGAGAGATAAAAATCACAATCCAAGGTTTTAAGAGGAGTCTGGACTATTACTCTCTTGATTTTGGGCGGGGGGACATGGGGCTTGAACTCAGGGCCGGGGTACTGTCCCTGAGCTCGTTTGCTCAAAGTTAGCACTCTACCACTTTAAGCCACAGTGCCACTTCTGGTTTCCTAGTGGTTAACTGGAGATAAGAATTTCACAGCCTTTCCTACCCAGGCTGGCTTTGAACTGTGATTCCTCAAATCTCAGCCTCCTGAGTAGCTAGGATTACAGGTGTGAACCATCAGTGCCTGGCTCCCTTGAATCTTCTAAGTTCACTGTGTGCTGCTGGAAGCTGACTCTGAAGCACATTACTTTGCTGATGAACAAATTACTCTCTCAAATAGATTTATCATGTTCTGTTTCAGTGAAGGTGATACTATGTGCCATACCACCTCATTATAGTCCATGCGCTTAATACACAAGATTGGGTATGGCATCACAGACTGAGGGAAACCTTAATTCTCATCCTTACAAGTATCAGGATCTAATGCAGCCTCACTTTCTTCCATCTGAAAAATATTTTCGTATGCTGTGTCTCTCATGTTGGCAGGACTGTAACTTGAGTACAGTCATCCACACTAGGTAGCCCTGTTATGGAGTCTGAAGCCAGTCTTTTCATCTTCCAAATCTACAGTATTTTGCTGTTGTTTGTTTATAGCATCCTCTACCTAAAATAAGAGTGATGGACTAGCAGTGGTAGCTAGAATGCTGTTTGCGGTCTAGAGTGCTTTCTGCTCAGCATTGTTGGGATGACTACACATTATATAAAGCAAGATTCTGAAACCAAATCTGGAGCCAGAGAGGTAGGGTGGAGATCAGCAAGCTTTTCTCTAAAGGCTTAGGTTGTACATATGTCAGATTTTATAAATGACAAATTATTTGTTGCAATTACTTGACCTTGATATTATAGAGCAGAAACAACTATAAACAATATGCTAATGAGTAGATGTACACGTTTTCCAATAGAGCTTTATTAATTCTAATAGGCATTTTGAGCTAGATGTAATCTGCAGGCTCTGGTGTGTCATTATATGCTTCAATAAGTGTGGACAGTTACATAGTAGAGGGCAATCCTTATAGAAATGCCTTATTCTGTTAAAAAAAGAAGAGCAATTGAAGAACTTAGTATTTACTGGTATATCCTCTTATTTCTGTTTTTCCTTCAATGCTAAAAAATAGAGAGGAGACTATAATGCCTTTAGCATACACTTCCATTGGCCATTGGACACTTGGCATATGGAGACCTACAGGAAATCTTGAGTCTTCCTTTCAAGTGAAGCTAATGATAATAATGGCAAGAGTACAGAACTTGCGGGCTGGTGTAAACAGTAACACTACCATTGCTGTTTTTATTACCTTGGGCACATTAATTAAACTTTCTGGGTTTCAGATTCTGTAATAGGGTGATAGTATCTGCATCACAGAGTGGTAATAAAGCTTAATGGATAAAGTAAGGAAGCAGACAATGTTGATTTGCCTAACTAACAAACACTTACCTAATTCTTACTTTCTAACTGGGACCAGCTTTATTAATGTACCTACACTTTCCTGAGAAGCCATGTATTTTGGAAAAGTGGTCACCAGCTCCATGAAACTAGTGATATCAAGCTCACTCTTTTTAGTTCAGGCTTTGGGCATGAGTATATGACCCAACACCTGAGATATTATAGAACTTATTAAGAGCTTGCTTTCTTATGTGCTCTTTATATACTTTGTCAGTATGTTGTGAGGTACACATTGTAACTTAACTGATTTTACAAATGAGGAAACCAAGGAATTGATCCAAGGAAATTAACTATTAACAGAACTGGGTTTAAACTTAGGAGCCTAGTCCCAAAGTCTAGGCCTAACCACTAAACAATATCGCCTCTTACATAAGTGAAAGTTGGTAATTAAGGGATAGTTTTTTCACTGACTTTTAATAAAACTGGAAGATATTCTACATTGTGTTGGCTTTACATATGAAAGAAACATAGTGTGGCTTTAGCAGTCTTACAGTTGTGATCACAATTATAAAATAAAGAAGGTATGTAAAGAAGAGCCATGGAGAGACTTATGTAGAACCTGAATATCATGATTTTTAGCTGTTTGGTCAACCAACCCTTGAGTTTCATTATCTTGGATTCTCATGTGAATGTGGAGAGAGACAGAGTGAGAGACCCAGAAATGAGACAGAGAGCTGAGAGACAGAGAGACACAGAGACTGGAATATTTTGTTAAACTAATTATGAGGCATCTAATTTTATAAATGTAAAATCAGAAGGAAATTGGTGTTTTTCCCTCTTTTTAAATTTCTAACTACAAACTACATATCCATCATAGGCCTGCACGAGTCCTGTAGAAAATTGTGTCTCAATAACTTTCTCTTCTGGTTAGTGACTTTTTCTAGCCCAGGCACTTTTAGCTAGATTTATATTTCTTCCTTTCCTCATCCCAGGGTTCAAACTATGGCCCAGGAAAGACCTTGAAAGATACCCCAAAGATGATTTAAAATGTTGCACCAGGCTGAAAGGGTTCTCTAACCCAGGGCGGTACAATAGGAACCACAGGTCTTTCCAAAAAATTATGAACCCTGAACAATGGAATTTTAGGTACCAGCCAGTAGATGAGGTGGTGTTATTTTGGGCAACGGGTTATCGAGGCACTCCTGAAATCATACCTTGTAGGCGTTTGTGTTCTTCCAACAAACCGGGCCAACTCTCTGTGCTTCTTTTACATCCTCTTCAAAACCTGTATCTGTCTGGACATGCAGTTCAAAAGGCAGAAAGAGTAGGGAAGAGGGCATTAGACACAAGATTATTGTCTCTTTATTTTTTCTGTTTTTAGTTCGGGGGATTTGGTGGTAATGGGGTTTGAACTCAGGACCTCACGCTTGGTAGACAGGCACACTACCACTTGAGCCACTTTGCCAGCCCTATACTACCTCATTCATCATTTCTATTGTCTATTCTTTCTGCTCCTCTCACTTGTTTTGTATTCCCTGCTCTCTCTTTCTGTCTGTCTTTCTGTCTATGTCGCTTAGCTCTGTCTCATCTCTGTGTCTCTGACTCTGATTTTGTTTCCAGCTTCCTCTTCATTTGCAGCTGCTCTAATAAAATGATATTTTCTGGATTTTCTGCAAAATTGCCTCACGGCACTTCCAGGAATTCTCTTTCACCTCCCTGTTTTGATTACTCCAAATAGGCATATACAGCTGGCCCCTTTTCTTTTTTGAGTTAAACCACAATCTACTCAGCAAATCACTGCTTTTCATTTTGTTAGCTGGAGGGAGAAAGGATCAGATAGGCAAGGTGAGGATGTGGAGTGGGGGATGGGGAGATAATGACAGATTGGATGATAATTAATATTTTCTGTCTCTGAATAGTGAAAGTCTCATCCAAGTCCCCCAGCCAAGCTCAAGTTAAACTCCTGGTGTGTGGGTTTAAATGCTGTGCAACCTGACATGCCTGGGCTGGTTTAGAGAGACTGATGCTGTGTATGTGGAATTTGTGGTTCTCTTTTATTACGATTACTGTGTAAACCATGCATATCTAAAAAGGAAACTTTAAATCAACCCACTCTCGAGGTGAATTTATATGTCGGGTCTGAGTGACCTACCTCAACATCTAAATTGCCAGAAAGTTTATGTATTAATTACTGAAGGGTTGGAGTTCATTGACCTCATTTTGATTTTTATATAAAACCTCAATTACTTGTACTTCATGCTTATGCCATTTTTTAAGCAATCTCAGAACTGATTGATTGGTAATAATTTTACCTTAAAATGGTTACAATTTGGCCAGAGTTGAGGAGAGAAAATGCCTCCCATGAGACTCTCAGACTCTCAGGCTAAGAAACTATTGCTTTTATATCACTAAGAGAAAATAAGAAACAGAATAAAATTTTCCTACAATATCATTTTCTTAGAAACTTTGGTGCCATATAATGAATTAGTTTTAATAGAGAAGGGCTGAATGCATTTAGTTTTTATGTGCTATAAAGTTGACATTTTCAACAATTCCTTTACAAATGCTATTGGGTAGGGCTGGGAAGGTGGCTCAGTGGTAGAGCGCTTGCCTTGCATGCCTGAGGCCCTGGGTTCGATTCCTCAGCACCACATAAGCAAAAAGAAAAAAGCCAGAAGTGACGCTGTGGCTCAAGTGGTAGAGCGCTAGCCTTGAGCTGAAGAGCTGAGGGACAGCGCCCAGGCCCAGAGTTCAGGCCCCGTGACCGGACCCTCCCCCCAAAAAAATGCTATTGGATAGACTCATGCATGCCAAGAGAGAAGGTTTCTGATGGTCAAGAGTACCCATGTCAGAAACTCAATGCTTGAAGTTAAAACTGAGTCTCAGAAGGATCACCACCTCATGGGTTTGTTTAATTCTTACAATAGCCCTTTAAGATGAAATTATTTTCTTTTTCTTTTTTTTTAATGAGTTTTTTTATTGTGAGAATACTGTACAGAGGAGGGGTTACAGTTACATGAGCAAGGTAATGAGTACATTTCTTATCAAGCATTGTTGTTTCTTCCTTTGTTTTTCCCCTTCTATCCCTTCCCTCCCATCTCAACTACACTCCCCCCGCCCCTGCTTAAATTGTAAAGTTCATTTTTCGACATAGCATCCTGTATATCTCCTTGTTGCAATGGGTTAATCTGTATCCCTGTTTAAACAATTTATTTTTCCCTTCTCCTCCCCAAATTATACCAACATCAAATACAGTGAAAATAGGGGTTAATAAGAAAAGTAAACTATGGGGTGGCCACTTGCCAGAAGGCACTATGTAGCAGAAACAGGATCAAACCTGAATCTTTAAGTCATTAAAAACTGGATACAGAAATTAACACTACTTCTGGTCTTACTTAGCCATTTTTAGGTTTTGCAACAGACAAGATGTCTGAAAACCCCATTCTCCTTTAGAACAGATTGCATTTAAATCAGACACCAATCAATAGCTCAGTGAGGAAAGCTGATGCAAGATACTACAATGATTATACCTTACATAGTCTCACTTTTGATCAACATTTCTCCATAACTGCAGGAAGAAAATTGCCTTCCTTTCCCCCTCTACTGTCTGTCTTTTCCTGTTCCCGTTTCTTACTTTATCATACAATGAATGCCCCCAATTTATTTTCTACGTAACTAGTTGCTGCATTGAAGGAGAAGTATGGTATGACCCGCAGCACTTGTGAATCCTTCTAACAAGGGCTTGTAAAGAACTAGACTCAAGGTAGATCGACCCATATGGTTGATGGGTTCCACTCTAGAGACAACATTCAGGGTTCCTGGGAATGAAACATGGAAGGGCCTTCTGAGGGCTTTGGGCTTAATTTGTTCCATGAACTCACACAATAGAGTAAGGGCTTTCAAATAAATCAATATCAGACCGAATCTGACTAAACATGTTTCTTAGTGATGTACTTCCAGAGCAAGAATATCCCTCTCCCAGAGACAGGACCAACCAGATGGTCCTAAGTTTTTGGATTTGGAACTGAGAGCTAAGGCTGGGGTAGGAGGGAAAAAGGTAAAATCTCAAATTGATAGCCAAACCATATGCCTGAGGAAACAGAGGAATGTCTCTGATATCTTGTCAAACAGAGAATAATGTTGCAGACATTCAGAGAGAATTCAGTCATGAGACACAATGGGTCTGAGAGAGAGATGGAATGACAGCCTTGTGTCTGGGCATTTTTCTACTTTCTGTTCTTTATCTGATTGTCATGAGGCCAGACTATATTTCTCTAGAGGATGTTGGGAAAGACTAGTATATTCTTATGATGAACTCCTATTGTTCAGTCCCACTGAGTGGCTTAATTGGAAGGACACTGCGCCCATGAACCACAAGGATGGGGCAATCAAGGACAGAAATGTCTTTTGTTGTTCCATTCTGCTTTGCCTGGAAGACTATAGTGTTCATGTTGGTGCTTTGTGGGTGTAGAGTGGTACTGTACTTCCCTGTACTTACCTTTCCACTTCAGATAAAGAAAGGAAGAAGGAACAAGAGACAAAGAACTTTCCTCCATGGAGGGTCTCCCCTTCTTAAAGGCTCTCTCCTTTTCAGAGAGAGAAGCACTCATTTCTTACTGTCCAGACCATGTCACATGACCAGCCCTCAGCAGAATAACCATGAATTAGCTTTTCTTCCGTTTCCATACAAGGATGGCAAGGAAGGTGACAGAGATATTTGTTATTTTGGTTGGAGATACTGAGTTTTTTACTTGTGATTTGTAAGACAAAAAATTTTAGGTGAGAATGTGGGGAAAAGCAAAGGGATTTGATTCCACAGTGACAAAATAGGACTTTGTCACCCAACACTTAAATCCTGGATATTAGCATTTTGATCGTTAGATAGTATTTAAAATAGTCTAAAATATCAGAAACAGTAAAAGAGGAGAGAGGTAAAACAGTGAAAGAGAGAGGAAGAGGGAGACAGAAACATTCAGAGAGGAGAGAAAGATGTGTATAAGGGGGTGTGTATATGTGTGTATGCATATATCCAAATTTCAGCTAAATAATAAAATGAGTTTGTACAATGTTTAGATTTGGATCAATAATGTAGTTGCTTCACTTTTTGAAAATGAGTAACATATTGTATGTAAGAAGCAGATGCTATTTGTGATAAACGAAGATAGCAAAGTCTATATATTCTGGTTAGCTATTTCTGGAATTTGTAGCGAGACTGTAGTGGGACAAAAGGCATAACTCCTAAGGTCAACATTCATCCCAGGAGGACAGGAATGCATAGGTCAACACAGAAGACGATTGAGAAAAGTTGTATACCACTCACCATATAATTTGGGGGTGTTTCACTTACTTTTCAAAGGGGGCAAACCCAATCAATCTCATGATCATAAATCCTTGGTGACTGAAACGGGCTCAAGTTTGTAGGAGAGCTTGAGGGGTTTGCATTTCATCCCTATTGTCTGCTCTAATGTCCCTTTCTGCCTTTTCTGTTCCTACCTCAGCTGGACTAGGGACCCTCTTAGACCTACTCTTGAACGGAGTACAGAGTATAAGGGTACCTGTTTTTGTACATTTGATCCCATGTGTAGTTTCCAAAATCCTAAAAGACAAGACTTGGTTATCATATAGGAGCAAATTAATGTATTTGATAAGGACAGCTTGGTATAGGAAGAAAGGAATTATTAAATGATTACTACATCACTGAGCCTAATACTATGCGTTTGGAACATATGCAAATTAACATCGTTTTGCAGAAGACTGCAGATTTATCCGGTGTCACTCACCAACGTGTTATGTCTTATAGTGTAAGCTTTAAACCCTGAAAACCCTGACTGGCTAAAAGCTGATTGGACCTTTAGCAAGTCTGGGGGGGGGGCAGTGATAGCATCACACCTGCATTTCTTCCCCGTGGCTGTCTCCACCTGGATTCCCCACAGGCATCTCAAAGTCAACACAGCATCTTCCCCGATCTTTTGCTGTCCCAACAAACTTGCCTCTCTGCTGAAGGCCTTTATTTATGAGGATGGCCTCATTATCTTCCCAATTATCCAGACTAGAAAAATCAGTCATCTTTAACTTTTTCTTTTTCTCTCCCCTCAATCTAATCGGGTTGTCAAATTCTGTCAAGTCTGTCATTGCCACATTTCTCAAACCTAAATCTTTCCATTCCTACTGTCATGGTTTTACTTTATGTCTTTATTACTCATTCCAACGATTATGATAATTTCCTAGTTATTTATCTATGCAGCTTTTTTTTAAAGGGGTGCTTATTAGAAAAGAAATATGGCAGAGAAAGAGAAGATATGACAACATTTCAGGCCATCTCAGTCATTTCTTCCTTACAGAGTGTGGCCTTGGGTTAAATAGTGAGTGCTGGAGTCATTGGAGATGGCTTTCTAATTGTTGCGTTCTCTTTCTGTTCCCTATAAGGTCATGGTGCCAGAGATTTAGTGCTTTGCCATTATTCCTGCTGGTTCAGGGACGTAGATGGGATGCCTCTGATGGAAGCAGCCAGTTTGGAACCCTGTGCAGAGGGCTGGTGTGAATTCCGGGCAGATTCATGTGAGATTCCACTTCCATGACTAGAGCCCAGCAGCATGATGGATACTAAGCAAAACAACAACAAACTTGGCTAAAACATTCACAGTGCAAAACCCAATAAAGAGAAAGAACATCTGTGATTTTCCCTAGCTTTATAGAAATGGGGAGTGAATGTGCTTGGACTTTGGGGTTCTGCAGCACTGATTGAGGTTCAGGTTCAGACATTTACCAAGGACATAATTTCTGCAAGGTTGTTTAGATTCTCTTTCCTTTGCTCTCTTTATAGGCTGAAAATGTTGATTGTACTTCATAGCACTGTGAAGATTACTACTTTTTGTTGATTGAACGTATCTACGAACTAAATAAATATTTGATTGCCATGAAACTTTTAGATAATCCTGCTTTCCACTCCCACCAGTCCTCAACTCCATTCAATTTAACACCATCATATTATCTTCTTAAAATACCACTGGCATCAACTATCTCTGTGCTCAACAATTCTAGTACTGCCTCATTATCTACTTAGACCTCAAAACGGGATTACAGAAAATCTCAAGTAATAAAGAGAGAGGTGGGGCAGTGCCGATGAAAAGCCATAAACTATGCATACTGTATCTTCCCAAATCATTTATTTTGTTCAGTATGAAATGATAAATAACAATTTGGAGTATTATTTTTATGTTTTAAGTCACTCTTTGTCCATGAAATGGAACCTAGAATGGGATTTTAATGAGAAAATTTGAGAATGTTAAAAACCTTTTGGGTTTATGACAAGTCCTGTTGGTTCTAGGACAGTGAGAATGTTTCCCTGACAAAGAGTAAAGGGCATGAATTGATATACAACCTTACAGTTGAATGGAAAAGACCTTCTCAATACCATCTACTTTAGCAGTCTGTCCATTCTTGAATTTTAATTTCTGACTTCATCCATTTGAAAATGTTGGTATTTTTCATGTATGTCTCATCATTCCTCTGCCAGTGAATGGACACTTATGCTCCCTTCCTTTTATTTGTCTGTCTGAAACCATGTAACTCCTTCTGCCTAACTTTCACACACAGTTTATGTCTACACCCTTCCATGCCTTGAAGCCAAGTCTTGGTGATAAACCAGTTGAGTGTTGTAATTTGAAGTTTTCTTTCACGGGGCACCTTAACAAAGAAAGCTTTTCCTTACCCCCCACCAGCAGTAAATAGAACAAATAGACATGCTTGCTATTTTAGAAAAAAAGATACCTCTATACTAAGAGGGACTATTTACTGAATAGCTATTGGTTTTCTTTGGAAAGAATACAATTTTGGGAAGCAAAAATATCTCTGAATGGTTCCAGGGCAGAGAAGTGTGGCATGTATGATTATGGAATAGGGAAAGTTTGGAGGATGTTTGGAAGAATCTTTGCAAGTGTCTTTTCTGTTATACAGGCTAGCAGCAAAATAACCTCCTCAAAATAGTGAATACAGATGCTGATGATTGAGTATTTAGGAAATTAAGTAAATGGAAGAAATGCTATGATACTATGTCAATCTATCTAAAGCGTTTAGGTTAAAATGTCTAAATAGAAAGCCAGGTGTTTGTGACTCATACCTGTAATCCTAGCTACTCAGGAGGCTGAGATTTGATGACTGCACTTCAAAGCCAACCCAGGCAGAAAAGTCCATGAGACTTTTATCTCTAATTAAATACTAAAAAAGCTGAAAGTGGAGCTTTGGTTTAGGTGGAAGAGTGTTAGCTTTGAGCAAAAAAGCTCAGGGACAGTGCTCCAGCCCTGAGTTCAAGACCTGGGACAATCTTTGTCTCTGTCTCTCTGTCTCTGTCCCTCTCTTGCTGTCTGTCTCTCTCTCCTTTCTCTCTCTTTTTCTCTCTCTCCTCTCTCCCCTCCCCCCTCACACACACACAAATCTAAGTACACCCATTGTTACCCCAGATTGGATTGTATCAAATGTGTGAACTGAAGGAAAATCTGCCTCATATAGTTATATCCTCCCACAATGAAAATGTTAGAATCAAATAAGGCCTCTACTTATTTGTATCAATGCTTTGTAAATTTTAAGTTTCATTATCTGTGCAATGAAGGTGATATATCTCTTCATAGGGCTACTAAGAAATAATTAAATGAGAAATCTGTGAAAAACATTTACCAGGTATTTAGAAATATTTTGGGCCTGGCTTACTTCACTTAAAATAATTTTTTCCAAGTCTTTCCATTTCCTAACAAATGGGGCAATGTCATTCTTTCTGATGGAGGCATAGAATTCCATTGTGTATATATAC
>NW_012267261.1:1668724-1706583 GCF_000151885.1 Dipodomys ordii
AGGTCTTTGATCCATTTGGAGTTGATTCTGGTGCAGGGTGATATATAAGGATCTAGCTTTAGTTTTCTACAAGTGATTAACTAATTTTGCCAACACCATTTACTGAAGGGGCTGTCTTTCTTCCATTTTATTCTTTTAGCTCCCTTATGGAAGATTAGATGGCTATAGGTCTGTGGGTCCATTTCTGGTTTTTCAATTCTATTCCATTGGTCCTCAGGTCTGTTCTTGTGCCAGTACCAAGCTGTTTTGATTACGATGGCTTTGTAGTAGAGTTTGAAGTTTGGTATTGATATTCCTCCAGCTCTATTCTTTCTGTTAAGTATCATTTTTTTCTATTCGGGGTCTTTTATTGTTCCATATGAATTTTTGGATTGCCTCTTCTATTTCCTTGAAGAATGAGGTTGGAATATTGATAGGTATAGCATTGAATTTGTAGATAGCCTTGGGAAGTATTGCCATTTTCATGATGTTGATCCTTCCAATCCAGGAGCAGGTTTTTCCACTTTCTAAGTTCTGTTTGACTTCCTTTTTCAGGTTTTTAAAGTTTTCATCATAGAGGTCCTTCTTTGGTTAAGTTAATTCCTAGGTATTTTATTTTTTTGTTGAAAGCCCTTAATTATTATAGACTTCAATAATTATCTTTTGTTTGTATGGTGCTTTGCTTCAAAAGATTTCTATGAGTATTTATCTCATTAACTCCAGAAAATAGTCCTGACCATTGAGTCGACAAGAGTATCATTGCTAACTGGGAGAAGGACAGACTGAAGCCAGGGCGGGGGGGGGGGGCATTGATTTTGGCCACACTCACCTAGGAAGTGTAGGATGGTTAACAGAGCTCCAGGGCTCCCATTGGGCCTCAGGTTTGCCAGCTGAGCTCTTGCATGACAGGTCTTACAGGATCACAAATGCCCTCTTCTTCTGACTCTCGAGATGTCAAACAGCAGTCTAACATTGAGTGGAGCTTGATGGAAATAATCATAAGGTGTGTGTGTGTGTGTGTGTGTGTGTGTGTGTGTGTGTGTGTGTGTACTAGGGCTTCAACTCAGGGACTGGGCACTCTCCTTAGCAATTTTTTTTTCTTGGTACTAGCTCTAGGACTTGAACTTAGGGCCTGGGCACTGTCCCTGAGCTTTTGTGCTCCAGGTTAGCTCTCCACCACTTGAGCTACAACACCACTTCTGGTTTAAGAATTTCACTGACTTTTCTACCTGGTCTGCCTTTGAACGTCAATCCTGAGATATTAGCCTCTTGAGTAGTTAGGATTACAGGCATGAGTCATCAGTACCGAGCTCTGTTTAACTTCTTCATCCAGGGATGATGCTCTACCTTTTGAGCCATAGCTCCGTGTTTGGCTTTTTTTCTGCTAAAGTGATAAGAGTCTTATAGACTTCCATACTAGAATTGAGTTTGAACCATGATCCTCAGATCTCAGCCTTCTGAGTAGCTGAAATTACAGGCATGAGCCATCAGCACCTGGGTATGAATTTACTTTTTAAATGTATAAACAACATCTTCTAAATTCAAGATAACTTCAGGTACAGAAAGAAGATGTACGTAATCTTAAAAAACATTCTCCAGTCTCAATGTAAGAACTCAAAAAATGTAGCTAAAAATTTTGCAATTGAAGGATTTACACAGAATCTTAACAGTGATTATCTCTGGGTGGTAGGATTAGATGTAATTTTCCTTTTTTTTTTTTTTGCTTACCTGTACTTTCTATGTGTACCCTTCCCCCATTTAATTTTACGTACAACCAGCAATTATATTTGATTAGCAACAGTCTTATACTTTGGAACTAGTCTTTCCACTTACTACATTGGTGGCCTTAGAAAATGACCTTTTCCTCCCTGATTCTCAACTCTCTTCATTATGGGCCAGAAATATTAACAATAGTCAGGGCTTCTGAGGTTATGGGGAAATTGAAAGAAATGGTATAATGTAAGGACTCTGGCCTATAATAGATGCTCAATCAACTTGTCGATCACTACCTTTACAAAGTTTGGGCCTAGCAAAAGGTCCATATTGGCTCTAAATTCTCTAGGGCATAAACCACACAAATTTACACAAAAGGCCAAGCACTGCTTTTGATGTTGACATGTTATTCCCAATCTGAGTTCTTTCCCACATGTCCTTTAATGGCTGGCTCTTACAAGATTTTATAATGTAAAGCTACATGGCAGTAAGCAGAGAAGCCTTGTCTAGATTAGGAAGGAAGATTGGAAGTGTTATTAAAAAAAAAAAAAGGAAAAAAAGTAGTGTTGCTGGGAGCCAGTGGCTCAAACCTAGCTACTCAGGAGACTGAGATTTGAGAATCATGGTTCAAAGCTAACCCAGACAGGAATGTCTATTGACTATTGAGACTCTTATCTCCAATCAACCACCAAAAGTCAGTTTGAGTCCAAGACTGTCACATACATGCACATGTGTATACACACACACACACATACACACAGAGTAGTGTCCCTGGAGGTGAGTGGACAAGAAGAGAGGGACTTTGGCAGTGTGTACAAGGCTGCATTTGAGGGCAGGCCAGGCTTCAGGCATCTCCAGGTCCCATGTCTGCCTGCGTTGGCTCTTGTTCAGCTCACTCTGCCTCATAGGAATTGCAGCCTCTGTTTCAGAGCTGAACTTAGTTTAGGCAGCTCTCTAATTGGTTTGTGTCATTCACGAGGAATTTCTTTTCTTTAAAGTCGGTGATTTGCTGCCAGAGCTTGTGTACCACCCATATCTGTGTTGTTGTTCTAAATGAGGTGATGTGCCGGCTCCGCCGGCAGTGCCCTTCCCTTGGCTCTCAATCTCAGCAGAGTTGAAGGCCTGGTCTGTTTAGCAGGGAGGCCCTCGCTTCCCACCTCCACACACGGGGAACAGACACTGGTGGCAAGATGCCTAGAGAATTTGGCCACTTTCTTCTTTTCTCATCAACATTAAGCTGAGGGCTTTCTGACCTGGATCATGAAGACCTAGACAGCTCTTTTTACCACAGGAGAGGTTTGGCAAGGAAGAGATAGGGAAAGGAGTGGAAAGAAAGGAAACACATTTATTTGCTGAACCATAAAGTCCTTCAAGCAGAATTGAGTTACGAATAAACCCACCTCCTCTCCCATACTCCCATTGACTTGCTCTTGTAAAGGACAAAATCATTCATGAAAGTGAGTCTTCCTATTCATTGATGATGAAAACTTCAGGATCTGAGCAAAGAAGAGAACATGCTATGATTTTTCAAATATACTCCCAATCTATCTCTTCTTTTATTTCCTTCCTGGTGAGCAATGTCTCTACACAGAGGCTCCTGACTGCTCCAACATATTTTATCCTTCCCCACAACTCTCCTGCCTCTCAATTCTGTCCATTTGATAATTCCAAATCAAAACTCTGAGAAAGTTCATACCTCTTCCCCTATTCAAAGCTTTCCTCACTCATGGATTGTGTATAGGATAATATGTTACAGAACAAGGGCAAACTCCTTAGACTAGCTTTCCATACTTTCTATTTCCAAACCCTATTTATTTATTCCACCTTTTTGGTTGACTTTTTCCCTAATATTTATGAAATTTAAACTAAAACTACAAGCATTTACAGTTTCTTCTGGTTGTAGTCTATGAAGTCCTAAGAAAAAGTGTAACTGGATAGGTGTATTCTCTTTATTCACTTACTTTTCTTGCCAGGTGTTTGCCCATCAGGAAATGACAGTTGCTTTAAAGGACTGATATTTAAAATTCTAGAGAGGAATACACTATTTTCTTCCCTTCTTTCCATTTTTTCTTTTCCTTCCTTCCTTCCTTCCTTCCTTCCTTCCTTCCTTCCTTCCTTCCTTCCTTCCTTCCTTCCTTCCTTCCTTCCTCCCTCCCTCCCTCCCTCTCTCTCTCTCTCTCTCTCTTTCTTTCTTTCTTTCTTTCATCTTTCCCTTTCCCTCGGTCTCTTTTTCTTTTGTGACACATAGGGCTTGGACTATCCTTGAACTATTATACTCCAGACTAGTGCTCTACCATGTGGACCACAACTCCTCCCTTTTTGGCTTTTTGGTGGTTAATTGGAAATAAGAGTCTCAAAGACTTACCTAACCAGGCTTTCTTCAAACCTCCCTCAGATCTCAGCCTCCTGAGTAACTAGGATTACAGGTGTGAGACACTGGCACCAGGTTTATGTGTTATTTTCAATAAACTTTCCCTAATCTTTCACCATATTTTATTCTTTAATGTTCTAATTAATTTACTGCTTCTTTCAGAATTACTGATCATCAAGTCAGAGGTGGAATCATCCTCTCTGCCACGCTAGTTTCTCCTCTCGTGGTTCTTCTCCTCTGATCTTTCTTAACTAACTCACATTCTTCCTATTAGGCTGCAAGCCTCCAGGTGCAGGGGAATTTCCTTGCTCAGCTCTGATGCATGCTGCCCAGGGCAGTGTATTTTGCACTCAGCACACATTCGCTCAGTGTACAATGTTGTTGGTAAGCGATAGTACTTTATTGCATTTACTCTACACTGTCTCTATGCTGTTTTAAATGCAAATTCCTTGTTGTAAATTCACAGAGCCTCTCTTAAATGCTACTCAGATTGAAAAAAAAATGAGAACCTGTTTTGTTGGACCCTTTAAATTACTATAAAGAATTTTTTTTATATTCTTAAGACTTGTTTTTATTTCCTATGCTCTGTAAAATGATATAGGGATATGGTAAAAAGAAGCTTTCATTTGCACCTAAGTATCATTGGGATTGTGAATATGTGTGAATTTTAATTTAAATGATTAAATGTTCCCAGGGGTATCCATGGATGCAGTAGGATGATGCAGGATTAATTAAAGACTATGCTCAAACTTCTTGGCTCTGATAACCCTTTGAATACTGCTTACAATGCAAATAAAATTAATTTGTCAGACAAAGGATTCCTCTGCCACATCCTAATTATGTTGTGGAAAGAAGTTTTGTTTTCATTTTTAAATGGTATCTTTTCTTGTCCTTTTAACAAAGTCATTTCTTAAGCTTTGTAGTCCAGAGAGATGGTTTACAACTTCTCTGAGATTCTACTTCCCTAATTTAGGAAGTATTTCTGAAATAATGGTTCACTCAATGATGAGCTCTGGTAACTCAATGCCTGTCTTACCAAGATATTACACATTCAATCCTTTGCTTTTGCCTTGAGCATTTAGCCTAAATAAGTCATCAGGAGATTTGTTTGTTCTTCCTTATAGTTTCTGATCAAAAGCTTCTTTATGAAAGATCAGGTGCCAAAGGAGGAATTAAACTATGAGTTATATTTTCCATGCCTAATTTCTCCCAAAGTCAATTTGAAAAAATAAGCTCTTCACAATGAAGTTTAACAGTGGCAGGTGTGACAAAGACTTCTAAATTTTTCCAGCTGCCCCTCTACTGTATCCTTTGCTATAATGAATCCTATTTGTGAATATAGAAAACCAAAGTTAGAAACCATATTTGATGATGAACTCCAGGCAAGTTGGCAGGGTGGTAAGTCACCAATACAACTACTGTTGTTGTTGGCTAAATGGACAGATAAGCTGTCCAAAGGAGGAAAGGAGAGGCTGTCATGGAGTGATATACAGGGGTGGAAGCACTGTTGGAGTACTGTTTCCCTAACTTCGCTGCATACCTTTACAAAAACATCGGGGTGGGGGCGGGAAATAGAACATGTTCAGAAGAGGGAAACCTGCTGGTAAAAGAAATTTCAGTTTGTCAAATGAGGAACAAAGTGTTGAAGAACTACGTGTTAGTTTTAGTTGTTGGTTTTTAAAGCTAAGTAAATAGCAGAGAGAGAGAGAGAGAGAGAGCGCCAGAGATTCTATCATAGAAGTGGCATCACTTTAAAGCAAACTTAAGTGTTTTTTAAGTGAAAAAGTAAATTTTGTGGAAATCTATTTTAGGTAATTCCATTTCTTTATAAGAAAGTCATCTGAATTGCAATCTTGGGATTTTTTTTTTTTTTGCCTTCAATGAATGCTCAATGCTACAACCTCCTGCTTTATTTCTGTAATCAGATAAAATCCATGGTGCATCCCACTGCTCAACCAAGTCCTATGACCTGAGTCCACACTTTAGGTAGCATGTTTTGATCTTTGCTCTGTTGTACCTACCCACTTTGCACAAGAAGCTCTCAAGCCGAGGACATTTTTCAATTCCTAGTTTGTGACATTCACCCCAGTTCTTTCTTGGACTTGGTTCCAGTGGGAACTTAGAAGTTCCATCTGAGAACTTAGAAGTGATGAGTTCAGAAGCTCAGCTGCCACTTCAGGCTAAATGAATCAGAATTATGTCTTAACAAGAACATAGGTGTTTCAAATGCATATTCAAATTTGTCCAGTATTATTTCAACCATATTTGGATTGTATAAATCCAAGTCTGTCAAATTCCCTGCTTAAATGGCCTTGCAGGTTTGTTCATGTATTACATAGATTTTTCAATGTTTCTCTCCTTCACAGGCAATATTCTTGGGCCTGAGGAGTGACTAGGAAGAATGGAGCTATAGATGGTGTTTGGAAACATGGGCCCATAGTTCTTACATTCAAGGGAAATCTTGACTAAAAACAATATAATAAATCCCCAAACCCATATGTATGCAACACAATATTAATGCAACATAAAGGAAATCAAAAGCTTCAGCAAAATTTAGCTCATAATTTTTCCCAGAGAAAATATATACTGTGGAATGTAGGTGAATTGTGTCTACTTCAAAATATCTGGAATATCCTGATTTTTTTTACATAGCTTAGTATTTTATGCCATTTTTCTTCATCTCTACCCCAAATATTTCTGAATTGACAGGTTTGGGACAAAAGTAGCTAGCAGGAATGCAAGGTAATTCATAAATTCCTCTTCTTCTCATTTACTTTTCAGAGTTTTGCTCAAGGGGTACTTTAAATCTAGGCAGAGAGGCACCAGCCATCTTACCTGCAACAGTTCTGATAGATGAGTACCAGGAGAGACAAATTCTTTTCTCCAAGGTTATATAATAATGTCAGCATTGACATTTGACCCAAAGTCAGCATCCTCTGAACTCTATGACTTCTTTTGTACCATCAAAGTACCCCATAAGAAACATGAGAATTTTGTTGTCAGAAAATTGCCCATGGTTGGTAGAATGTAATCACTTTGGTCAAAGATGGATTGGGCTGCTGAACACCCCTTCCTTGCTGAAAAACTAGAATGGCTCTCTTGTTGACTATGATAATAAAGGAAAATATTCATGTAGACTCTGTGTGTGCAAGTAAAATGGGAGTGTTTACTTTGTCTAAATTACTTGTTAAGTGAGCAAGGGAAAAATAAGTAAGCATATCACATATAATCATGTATAATCTCTTGAAACTATTTTCATTTCAAATGCTTCCAAAATAGAAGAGGCAAAAATGTTGGCTTTTTTTAGGGGCATAATCCACAGAAAGTGTGAGCAAGTCTGAGTTCTTGATTTGTCAATTAGAGCCCTGGGTATCTTTCACTTTTCTGGGCAGGCTGACTGTCTCCCCAAAGTCATTGTCTTTCTAGATCATTGGAAGTAAGGCTTGAAGGCTGTGGTACCTGTTCTTTCTAATCTCTCCTGCATAAATTCCAGGCTCACTTTTCTTAGTTTCCTTGGAGAGGAAATGGAAATAAATGTGATTCAGAAAAAAATGTTTTTCTAAAAAGCTTTTCTAAAAAAATTGTTCTCAGGGCTGGGAAGGTGGCTCGGTGGTAGAGTGCGTGCCTTGCATGCACGAGGCCCTGGGTTCGATTCCTCAGCACCACATAAGCAGAAAAAAAAAGCCGGAAGTGGTGCTGTGGCTCAAGTGGTAGAGCACTCGCCTTGAGCTGAAGAGCTGAGGGACAGTGCCCAGGCCCAGAATTCAGGCTCCATGACTAGACCCCCCCCCCCAAAAAAAAGTTGTTCTGTATTTATAAGATGATTTCTTTGGTGCTTTGTATGTCCCTCCCCCACAGTATAGCCCTGCTTTCACTGTATTTGATGTTGGTATACTTTGTGGAGGGGAAGGGAAAAAAAATTGTTTAAATAGGGATACAGGTGGACCCATTGCAACAATGAGTTGTACAAGACGTTATGTCGAAAAACAAACTTTACAACTTTGGTGTGTGTGGGGGAATGTGGTGGGGGGAGGAAATTGGAAGGGATGGGAAGGGGAAACAAAGGAGGAGGCAACAATGCTTGATAAGAAATGAATTCATTACCTTGCCCATGTAATTGTAATCCCTCTGTATGGTATTTTCACAATTTTTTACAAAAAAGACTTAAGGAGTATGAAGCCATAAGTTTAAGCTTCAATGAGGTCAACAATAACAATAACAAGGGCTTGGAAGGTGGCTCAGTGGTAGAGCACTTGCCTTGCATGCTCGAGGCCCTGGGTTTGATTCCTCAGCACCACATAAGCAAAAAGAAAAAAGCTGGAAGTGGCGCTGTGGCTCAAGTGGTAGAGTGCTAGCCTTGAGCTGAAGAACTGAGGGAAAGCACCCAGGCCCCACGACCGGACCCAAAAAACAAACAAAAAAACAATAACAATAGTTATCAATAGTAATGGAATAGAATAAATTTGAGTTTTTTTTAAATCTTAAATTAGGCCTTTAAAATAAATACACTGGTACAAAACTCAAAAAAAAGTTGTTCTGTACATGTTGATATTTGGTTATTTGGTGTGTCCAAAATCATTATAAATATATAATTTTTCTTGGTAGCTTTGCAAGGTCTGTCCTTTTAGCCCTGGCAGACTCGGCACAAACAGGCTCCAGCACAGACATAACATGGCAACAATGGTAGTAAAGTACCCTCAAAACAGGGCCAAAGCAGAACCCTTTCTGTCCTGGGCATTTCTCTAAAACTTGCATTCCAAAATCATGAAGAAGATCTCCCATCTACCTGAGACAAACAGGAAACATCCTAATAGCTCTTTTTAAAACAATGTTACTCAGAAATATAGTCAAATGGAAGACAAAAGCAGCAGAAGCAAGACCACTCGGATCTGAGAAAGAACACTTTCATTTTGAAATATGTGTTTTACCCAGACCACAGGTCTGTCTACTCCTTTCAAAATTGTCAAGCCATTTATTACAGGATGAATACCATGGAGGAAAGGGACATGATATAGACACAGAACCTATTCTTGAATAGTTGCCAGTTTATTTGATGATATAAGATGAGGATACAGAATAATTTCTGCTTAATGAAATTATCACAAGTACTGTAAGACAGGCTAAGTAAGTTGGATCATGTGGTTGGAGCCCTGAGGAGTTGTGGTTTCGGATATTGGGAGTGGAGGATAGGGATAGAACTGTACTTAAAAGGTTTTCAGGCTAAGAAAATATTTCTTATTTTTTGCTTGTTTGTTTTTTTTGGTATTTTTTTAATTGTAAAACTACTATACAGAGGGGTTACAGTTACATGAGCAAGGTAATGAGTACATTTCCTATCTGAGAAAATATTTCTGACTTTCACAGGCAACTGGAGGCTCTTGGGCTGGTTGCTGAGCTGGGTGGATTAGCCCCATGTAAAAAGGCAGAGAGTGGATTGGTGCAGGTAAAGAGAGACTGCAGAAAAAAATGTGAAGTCTAAACCAAAGGCTTTGCATCTACTCATGCAGGAATGAACAATTGGCTTCTAAAACATCTTTCTTTTCTCCATTATCTTATATATTTATAGGATGCTGTGAGAATTATCAGAATATCTGGCATCAGGGAGTCCTGGATTCCAGTGCCAGTTCCATCACTTACTACCTGATGGCTTTGGGCATCATTTTTCTCATGAGTAAAATTGAGATGATAAACCTTCCTTGTGAGCTTATGGTAAGATCTAGATGTGAAAATTTAGAGATTTTAGCACATTTCCTGACCCTTACTAGTCTCGGCTATGACGGATATTTTTATCTTAAATATGCAAGAATTATTTCCATGAAAAAACAATAAATGTCCCTTACAGAAAAAAAATTGTAAAGGAAGAAAACTATTCCCATAGATGTATCAAGAGTCCTAAAGTAGTAGTGAATTCTTTTCCAGTCCTTTTTATATGGTTTCCATTCAGGTTCAGAGCTGGGTCATCGATTGCAAACAAGCAAGCTGAGTGTTGTCTTCTTGATGTCAGGTTTGCTTTGCTATCTGCAAGACAAAGATCTGAAACTGAACCAGACAAGCTCTAGGTCCCCTGGGTCTGGACATCCTCTTCCATTTCTGAAGACTTATTCCCAATCTAAGCTTGTATTCTGAACATTCTACGAGTGGGCAACCCTTGTCATTACTGTCACCAAATGTCTCCCTTGTGAACCAGACCTCAGATCTGAATCTCCATATATTGCAAATCATGTCTAAGAAACTGGACTGGGTCAGTGTTCTACCCCTTGGATCAGAAATATCTGGGTATAAATCTGACATTCTGTATCTTTAGGCATTTCATACTTACTAATTTTCAAGTAATAAGAATTTCACGAAGAATAATTGGATAAGCCATGTAAAGTGATTTATGTGCTACAGGGCATAACGCAACTCGCAGATATTAAGAGTTTACTACTTACCAACTGCCACTAGACTATTTATGTCTTTCATTATATTTAACCCATTATACTAAGTTTATGAGAAAATATCATGATTCCCATTTAACAGATTATGGGACCTGCTAATTTACTGAAAGTGGCAATGACAAATGAACCTATTGAAGATAAAGGTTGATTTAGTGTTTCACCTTTTGTTTTCTGCATCTGCTAGCAGCACTACAACCACCACTCAACTTTTGGTGTTCCTGTCTTTTTTATTTGCCTGGAATCTTCCCAGTGACATGCAGCAGGAGGCCAACATATAATAAAGATCAGCCCAGCTCATGACCAAAGAGGGTATCTAGCTTAGTTTTCAGTCCTGATCACTTCTCGGTCCACGATTCCTCTTTGTTCTATAGTTTTGAGTCTGGCAGACAGAAACAGATTTCCTCATTTAATTAATCTACTCTCAATGGATTTGCCAGTGGTTCCACACCAGCTTCAATGTTAAGAGTAGCCTGCTGTCTGAGCCATACATAGTAGTGCCCAACCACCCTCCATCCCAACCTCTATCAACTTCTATAGTCTGCTTCTGACCTGTCTTCCTCCACTATTTCTGTTCAACAGGGCCCAACTGAAAATGAATATGACCACCATAAAAGTACACATTGTAACATACTAAACATACATTTCTCTTATATGGATCTTTGCCCTTATGATCTCTTTTCTCTGTAGTACATTGCATATTATTCTTTGTCAAACTTGATTTATCCAAGTCCTCCTACCCATCAACCCCTAGATAAGAGGCTGCCTGTTTTATAATGCCTGATCTGAGTTTCTTTGAGACTTGTTATGATCCAGTTTTCATAACATCTGTATAGTACTCATACGAAGTTGAGATTAGTGAACACGTATTAAGTAAATGAAGCCTTCTTTCATGCATTCAATTGTAAGAAGTTGTTCCTTTCTCCAAATTTGCATTACAGCATTATCTAGATGACTCTCTGTGTTGCTACTTGGAGTAAATATTAAATATTGTGGGAGTTATGCCCTAAAACGTTTGAAGGAGGTTCAGATTAGGGGAACATTTCTGTACAGTATGACAATGCCAAGGTCTTCCAGGCTGTGATTTTAAGAATGACAAAATCACATGCCACTTCATTAGTGAAAAGGAGATTATCATTGTATTTAATGGGACCACACTCTTTGCATTCCAACAGGAACATACTCCAAATGCGCCATTTAGATGTTTGTGACTAAAATAATAGAACCTCTCCCCCTTTATCTAAAAATTATTTCACCCATTGCATTGGTATGAATTGAATCAGAGAAACCAAAGCTTTCTCTACAAAATGAATATATGGCCCTCATACCAAATGACCTGAAAAAAAGAGGGTATTTTTTTTAGTCATTCACCTAGAATTTTGAGTAATGTAATGGGTTTTTAGGTTCTCTGACAATAGTAGTTAGAGAAATCAAATTAGAACAGTTAGTGTCCAGAATGTGGGTAGCAGAAAGAAATGGAGGAAACAGCTGACAATACAACTCAGAAACCTCACTTTCAAGCATCTTTCAGAGCTCTGTGAAAATCATCTTATTCTGCAGGCTTAACAGCTAGATTTCATAGAGAAAGTACTGGAGTATACAAGAAGATATTATGTGGCTTTATAATAAATTGCACTTATTAATAGAAGTAACTTCCTAGGTTTTGATGATGTTGAAGAGTCAAAACCATAAGACATAAATGATGTCCCTTTTAGGATTTAATCTCTGGAACTTGGGATGACTTTTATTAAGTAATAAATGAAGTTGTTTTTAGAATAATCTGTTTATGAAAATAATTATGTAAGTTTTAGGCTGACTTCCAACCACTTTACCCATACAAGTTCAGGTGGTGGGGGTAGGGGAGTCACTTTAAGGAAACCTAATATTAGGTAGTCATCTGCCTTGATGGTTTTAAGTGTTTGATTTATGTTGAGTTAGAATATCCTCAAGATACTACCTAATCCAGTATTTCCATCATTTTAAGGATTGAGAATGGGGATCCAGAAATATTATATCCAGCTTTAAGCTACAAAGAAAGATACTATGTTAATGTAAGTGGTAGGATTAGATCCAGGTTTTATTGACTGCTGTCTAGAGATCTTAAGATTGCAACATATAAACATTCAGAAAATGGAGTAACAGGCAATCACATGCATGTGTATAACTGAACACTGGGAGTGGTAAAATCTTGGGCATAACCTTTGGTTATCAGTAGTGCTCATGACTACCTCTGAAGTTTCCCAAGCAGGTTTCATCTCCCTTAAAGATTTTCAGCCTAGGTGATGCACAGCTTCTTTCTTAGTTATCCTATTGGTGATCACTCTTGAATGATTTTTGCTTTTGATTTAACCCTTAGATATTTTCGCCTGTAAGGTCATTGCTTCTACTTCTAGAAGAAGAGAGCCCAGATCTCAGCAACTCTCAGCAACTCTCTGAAGATTTCTCGTATTCATGAACATTTAGCTTTTAAAACAGTAATTAGTCTTCCGTTTCAGCACAGATCTTGTTTTACTGGGGGCAGAAAAAGACCTTAGAGAGATGATCTAACTGTACCTCCCCCTCCCTAGTTTTGCAGATGGACTCTTGGAGCGAAGTAAAGGGTTCAAGTCACCCAGCAAGTTAGCAGCAAACCCAGCTTTTGAGCCCAGGCATCTAACTCCCACTGAAGGATCTTTCCATGCAACCACAAGGCCTTTCTAAAACCTATGCTTATGATATTGCCTCTTTCTCTACTTTTTCCCTTGCTTTTCCCTCCTGCAAAAGGACCCATAGAATTTCTTAGTAACCCATGCCAGTAAATGGTTAATCTCATGGAGCCCAAGGCCCTGGAAACTTCTGGGAGGGAGCCAGGTGAGCAAAGAGAACAGATAAAGGCAGCACCTGCTGATGGGTTTGGAACAGCCTGGGGACACTGAGCAAATGTAAACACATTCTGCAAATCTTATTGTCTGACTCTGTGCCAGCGTCTTTTGGGTTCTTGTCATGGAAAATATTTCCTCTGAGGTCATTCAATGAGCAAAGGAGCATTGAATACCCTCCAGGGTGCCAACTTGGTCCCTGCTTTTGTCCCAATTAAATAAGCAAAGGACTAACATTTCAAGGGCCTGGAAGGCCAGCCTTTCAACAACACAAGCTGTAAGGTAGGAAAAAGGAGACATGACAACAACATTCATTGTACTGTTCTGAACTGCTCTCTCCTCTGGGTACCAGCCCTCCTCAGCCCAGGGCCTCCCTCTGTTTGCTCACCCAGGCTTATGAGCACACGCCCTGGGTTTAGAGCTAGAGTTAATGTCTGTGCTTCCTCATAAATCTCAGTTTGGTGCCCCAAGCTATGTTTTTAATTCCGTGGTGGAGCTTTGAGATTTGAGATGAGTAGAAAGGAAGGGTGGCTGACTAAGGTAATAATGGAAGCTTCCATTTCTCTGTTCTGGAGAGCAAGGCATCCTTATTCAGTTCTGTTAACAAGTTGCTTAGAGCCTTTGCAGAGAATCTCTGAAGTCCAGGATAAAGCAGAGTAGGGAATTGAGGGGAAAGAAGACAGTTGGTGTAGTCCTATATAAAATGGTGCATGATCTTTCTTTCACAAAACAAGAATGTGTTGAATGAGCAAATTAACCCTGGCTGATGAGTGTCTGGCATCTCTTCTAATTCAGCTAAAAATGACTTCAAGAAAAAAGAGTTCTTTGTGACACAATAGAATTTCTTGCCTTTTTTTGCCAGTTCTGGGGCTTGAACTCAGGGCCTGGGCACTGTCCCTGAGCTTCTTTGGTTCAAGGCTTGCACTCTACTACTTGAGCCACAAATTTCTTGACTTACCAAACCTGCTATTGAAAAAAAGTTTTCCCTCCATTCAACTTGGACCTACTTTTTGTGGTATTAAAACATACTTCATGCTTGGGTTGTTCTCAGCCCCTGCGTATCTGTAGTAACTTCTGTATAAACCTTAATCTTTCAACATCTTTGCTTTTTTGTTGTAGAAAGCAATCTTTTTATTGGTGTACCATGGTGATTTAAAGTTGTAATTGCTGAGGCCTTCAACTCTGCCAACAACTGTGCTCTAGAATTTCTGAATCTGAGTCACTGAGGAGAACATGTAATTAACATTGACTCAAGGAAGAACTGGGGATCTTTGAAAACTCTGTGGCTCAGTGTGTGTGTGTGTGTGTACATGCAGGTAAAGGACTATTCAGATAGTCTAGCACCCTAAGCAACTCTATTATAAACCTTCTTTTTCTATGAAGTCTAGAGCTGTTCCTTACCTCTTCCTGTTTCTGGATGGTTTTAAAGTTTACCAGGAGAGAAGAATATCTTTTTTACATCAACTACTTGTGAATTAGATACAACCTGGGATAGAAAGTAGAATAAAATAAGTGATAATGGACAATCTTTTACTTCTGTCCCAGAAATCATCAGATTGCAGGCTTCAGGAGTTCAGGGTCCAAGTGTCTTCATTGCTTTACCCACAATTCTATAAAAAGTCAATTCTCTTACATAACCCATGGCACTGAAGACAGAGAGCATGGGAATGTTTTCAGGAACCACTTTTGAGGAGATTTAAAAGATGGTCTGAACTCATTATAAAAGCTAATTCAGGAACTATGCTTCTTTAGTCTGAATTGAAGGATTGAATAAGCTCCCCGAATGGAGGTCTGGTTGAAGGCTACTTAAATCCTTCAACCAGAAAATCCTTCAACTTCAGAAAAGTACAAGCTAAAACACAGAAGAAGTATCCCGGGGACCATCTGTAATTGTTCCTCCTTGGGAGGCAAAGTTAGGAGAATTGTGGTCAAAGGCCAGTCCAGAAAAACAAAAACAAAACAAAACAAAAAAATATGAGAACTTATCTAAAAAGTACTGACATATAAAAAGCTAAAGGCATAGCTCTAATGATGGAGCGCTTATCAAGTTAAAATACTACAAAAATATTATTAATGAATGAAAGAAAAGAATGAAAGTGAGACAGAGAGAGAGAGAGAGAGAGAATAAAGCTTGGACTCAGAATCAGGTGGAAGATAGTGATCTAAAGTGTAGAACAGGGCAGAACATTATGATACTTCCTCTGTGCTAGAGATTTTCTTTTCTTCTCTGATCTTATCTATGTCCAGTGATCATGGTTGTTTTTCTTCCTGCATTTTATTCCATTTCACTAGCAGTTCTTGATTTGGTGATCTGATTATTTATGGTAATAGTCTCTATCTTATTTCCTGTAGCTATATTTATGTATACCAAATTAGCTCATCAACATTACTGTCTAGGTTGAATCAAACATAAAAAGTAAAATTCCTAACAGTATAGGTAGTTTTTTACGATTTATGGTAAACATTTAATATTTGTTAGTTGGACTGTACCTTAAATATACAAAGCAATAGTTTCCATCTTCTTGTTTCTCACAAAATTATTGTTTTCTAAGTATCAGGAATGTCATGTTAATGCCTAAAGATAACAGAACTATTGAAATCCATGGTTGCTATCCAGTGTAGAATTTTAGGAAGAGAGATCCTAAAGTATCGTTGCTTAAAAATTTGGGTTTGTCATTCTTGATTTGAGACTGTACCCTGCTTTCAATAACCTACACAAAGCTCAGTGAGACAGACTCAAGGTTCTTACACTGATAATCTGGGTTCTTTGTAATTCTCCCCTTCACTCCCAGTGCTACCTTATTTTCTATAATGTCATAATATTAGTAATTTCACAATTATGAATATTTAGTGGTTTGAGTCAGTCTTTCTTTTTATGCTCATTTGAATTAAAAACTCTGAGCAAAGTTTTTAACCATATATGGTAATATGATTCATAGAAAAATTCATCTTAACATTGGAAATATGGTTGTGATATGTAATTATATCAAATTAACTCTAATCTACTTTGTAGGTATAGATCAGATGGTGAAAATACTGGCTCCCTACCCTGCCATCTCCTGAGTGAGGTCTGAGGTGTCTGGGGATCTCTCTGACCTCTACCTGTACTATGAAGATGCTGGTACTTCTGAGATCTCAGTTTCCCCATCCTTATAGAAGGCATTAGCTATACATTCAAAAGCCTTAAAAAAAGATCTCTTATAGTTTATAAAGTTTAAACTTTTATTCCACAAAATAATGGGTAATTTGTTCCTTTACATGTTTATACAGCATTTTGCTAAGTCTTAAAATTTCCTGGAAGAGAAGAGACAATATTTGGTTTGGCTTTGTCATTTTCAGATATGTTCTGCTTGGTGCTGGTGGCTCATTCTTGTAATCCTAGCTACTTAGGAGGTTGAGGTTCAAGGATCGTGGTTTGAAGCTGGCCTAGGCCAGAAAGTCTGTGAGACTCTTATCTCCAATGAACCACCAGAAAATTGAAAGTAGAGCTGTGTTTACAAAGTGATAGAGGACGAGCCTTGAGTGATAAGACTCAGGAACAACACCCAGGCCCTGAGTTCAAGCTCCACAACCAACCAAAACAAAAAGTATGTTGTATTAGACTTGTTTTATTCCTCCACACTAAAGAAACCATAAGCCAGAGACTGGTTCTGCATGATCTATGTCCTAGCCTAGTGAATGCTGGTGTTATTGTGACCACATACTCAGTTACTGAGGCCACCAAATACCAGAATACTTGAAAGATTCTCTAGAACAGATGCAGAAGTCATGTTGCTTTTCAGAATGGGAAACTCTATTCAGAAGATTTAGAAAGAGAAATGTTTAAGATTAAATTTAGATTGAGATTCAGAAGGGAACAACAATTTGGCTATCCTGTTTTATGTACATTGGTGTATTGTATTCTGTTATTTCACATGAATGTCCACAGGTTACTATCACATGAAGCATTTCTGGTCATAAAGACACTGGCAGTCTTTATAATTGCTCATTTATCAAAGTAAAGATGATGGTAGACTGTCATGGTAACATGATTCCACAGGGCTGGATAAGGTGTATCTTAAGTTTCACTTTTGGAGAAATTACTTCATTTTAGGTTCATTTCCCCAGATATGGATAAAAGTTCATAAAACTGCATATTTATGATTAGACTACATCTCTTTTAAAAAAGGCCATTTCCATGGTCAAATTGATCAGGTTTTTAGAAATAAGATTCTACTTGAATTTTGTGATTGAACTTCATTTGGAGTTTCCTTAAGTAGAAGATATAATGCATACTTATTAGGGAAGTTACCTTGGCAGATTTTCATCTTCTTTTGCTAAAATCAAAACTGTACCCACCATATAAAGCATATGAAGCACATGATATATGAAGTAGTAAATAGTTCTTTTGTACCAGTTATTCTAAGGGACTCAAAAATGGTCCAATAACCAGCATGCACATAATGTTCATAGAGCTTATGATTTATTGACATGCCAGGAAAAACAATTGGACAGGAAAGTATAGGAGGGTGGGGGTGACCAATGTCAGTATAGATGCTAAGAAGCTAAGGGCTTAGAAAGCAAACTTCAGAGACATGCACATTTCTTTTAGTCTGTCTTTTTCTTCCCTATTTCTCTGTTCTTTCTTTCCTATTGTGGTTGTTAGTGGTGGTGAGGAACAGACTAAATACAAAAAAATGTTGAGTGTCAACTTTCAAACACAATCATTGAGAATTTGAGAACTGGGCAGCGGATTGTGCTAGGCTCTTTTCTTTTTGTCTTTTTGTAAGATGCAGGTCTGCCATCAGCCAGTTGAAGGCAGGGGTGAATGCATATGTGTGAGATTGTGTTTACACACATCTCTGCATGGATAAATACTCAGAAACCACAATAGCACTCCCAAAGGAATCCTTCCTTAATACAGGAAGTGACAGCATTGTAAAAACAGCACAATTAAGCTCCTCTTTTTCCCTCCCTTATGCTAGAAATCCTAGGGTTTCATTTCTAGAAGAAATGAGACCTCTGTGATGCTTTATGGGCTGCTTAGAATTACAAGCCACTTTACAGCTTGTTGAAATCAAAGCACCCAGGCCTTTCTTGGCATTTAGTGGTATCTGAAAACACTAAATTATGATTGACGCATCTCAACTAACAGGCCACAGAAATGACAGTTTTATTAATTTTATTAATTCTGGTGGCCACATTCCTCTGCCATGATTTCCCTTGCCATCTTCCCACCTCACCTTCTCTTGTTCTACACTTAAATTGATCAGATGAGTTAGGCCTCTGCTGTAACTGACTTCCTTCTGCATGTTGGGGTTTAGGACTGGGATTTAGACAGAAGAGGCAGGTGCAGTCTCCACAAACATTAAAATCTCCATTGCCTCAGCTGTACTGGGAGAAATGTATAAAATGAACAGGACACCAGCAAAGGTAGAAGCTTACGTCATTGAATCGAGAAGCTGGGCATCTTGAATTGGTCATCATCCTTCTAAAGATCATATAGGTCCTGACATGTCAGACGTTCCATGGTCTTTTCTCAGTCACTTGTGTGTGTTTTACTGTGGAAATGGTTGCTATTGTCTTCTCTAGACCCCTGACACTGTTTCCCTCAGTGACCGCCTTTTTCGTATCTCCTTCTCTTTCTCTTTCTTAATTCCCAACATCATTATGTTACTGTGAGGTCAGCATCCAACTTTCTGGTGCCAGCTGCTGGCCTAAACCCCAGACTTACATTTCCATATGGAATTCTCAGAAACCCTTTGAACTTACATCTTTGAAATAGTTCCTTCTTTTCTTCTCACTTCCTAAATTTATCAGAATAATTCAACCCAATGAGAGGCAAGCCACCTGTGTCAGACACAGTATAATGGCTATGGGAAGCATTACATTCCTTTTTCACACTTTTCCTTTATCTTGATCTGATGAAAGTGGCTAATCTTATGAATAACTCTTTCCATTAGAAGACCAGGAGAAGGCCTGAGGATCTCCTGGGGAAGCCCGGATGAGCAGTCCCTGTTGTCCCGTTGGAACCCATGGTCCACTGAGGTCCCTTACGCCACCTTCACTGAGCATCCTATGAAGTACACCAGTGAGAAGTTCCTTGAAATTTGCAAGGTAGGTGGGCAGTTGAGCATCACCTTTGGATTAGCTGTGTTTGTGAAACTATTTGCTTCTAGAAGATACATTGGTTAAAAAAAAACTGAGGTAAGATACACCAGGAAACCTTTATAGATATGAAATAGGTTTATAGAACTTTGTAAGTAAAGAGTAGAGGCATTTTTAGCTATCTATCTGTCTATCTATCTGTCAGGCATATTAACCATAACATGATACTCCACCTTGCTAATTTCTTTTAATGTAATATTGTGTTGTTAAAAATTGTAATAGTTGCCAGGCGCGGGTGGCTCACGCCTGTAATCCTAGCTACTGAAGAGGCTGAGATCTGAGGATCATGGTTCGAAGCCAGCCCGGGCAAGGAAAGTCTGTGAGACTCATCTCCAATAAACCACTAGAAAACTAGAAGTGGCACTGTGGCTCAAGTAATAGAGCACTCACTTTGAGCTGAAGAGCTGAGGGATAGCACCCAAGCCCAGAGTTCAAGCCCCATTACTGACCAAAAAAAAATTGTAATAGTTATATGTATCTCCTTGCAGTTGTTGCCAACAGGTGAATACAATTTTTCTCTATCTAATTGAATCGTGATTGTGTTATTCTGAGAAGTATGGAATAGTCTCAAATATGCTTAGTCAGGAATGGTTCTGTGGCCATGTTTGCTTATGTTTCTTCTTATTCTGAGTTTTGATTATGTTTCTTCTTATTCCGAGTTTTGATAATTTCTCTAAAATAGATGTAGCAAATGCAACTTTTGCCCCCAATATTATTAGTCCATTGTGAAGTCAAATGAAAAATATATATATATGTGTATTAATGCTTCATAGACTATAAAGCAATTGTGATTGATTGTATATCTTCAAATCTTGTCTCCCTAAGTGGTGGGGAAAGTTCTTTGTACCATTCTTTCCTCTCCTCCATGTCTTGTAAGTGCTGGGACATCATAAGGAGTCAGAAAGTAAAACCCTCTGGAACTAAAGATTCAGAGAAAGACATAATTTCCTTTTCAGGAAAAAAAACCTAAATGTGTGCTTACAGGCCTAGAAATTCTTATCTTTTCTATCCTTTGTATATTTCCCTTGAAATTCTATTATTCACTTCAGAATGTTATCACATTTGCTATACATTCAAAACTTGACCAAATGCATCTAAATTCATTTGGTGGCTGGATAGAACATGTTACATTTCTCTTATTATTTAAGATATGTCTATTTATGCAAACTTGTACATCTGTGCATAAATAATTTAAAGTTAGGAAGCTCCTATTTCAATAAGAAGGTAACCATGTGAATAATTAGAGGTAAAGTGTCATTTAACTCCATTTTAATATACAGGCCAAGTTGGACTGAATCCATTCTACTCCAGAGAAATGGTCCTCTTAAGACATTCAGATGTCTCCAGGGGCTTGTGGCATCATGGTTTACCTCTGGCTCCAAGCTATTGTAGGCATTAACTTAGTCCAGTGTATGGACAATGTTGCTAAACTTCAAGTTTCACAATTCCTCAGCCAAAGCATCAACATCAGCTTGTAGCCTGACTCTACCACCCAAAGCTAACTAAACAAGACAAGATAAAAACCAAGAACACAACATTTGCACAAAGACAACTGTGTAAGAAAAAACTTGCTCAGATTGTCAGAGAGAGAAGTGTACATCACACTAATGCCCCTAATTTTAAATGCAATGTCATACCTCCCCATTGTTTTAAAATTCCTTATTAATAATAAATCTCTGAGACATTGTTGTATTATCCAGTGTCTCTTCTACTGCTTTCCTCTTCTAAACTTATTTTTTATTATTATGATTATTAACACTCAGTTTAAATTTCTTTTTGAATATTCATTACTCCAAGTAAAAGGCTTAATAATGTTTCTTTAAAAGAAATCTAGCGCTAGCCATTAAAATAATAAATTAAAAAATAACATATTTTTGAACAGTTGAACTTTCTTATAGATCAAAATGCATACTAAATGCTTTGGGTATTACATTTATTACCTCCTTAGCCAAATCTTCTTTTAGTCCTCATATCTAGTACATTAGTTACTTTTTTCTGAATGTCCTTTCCTGGAAGTTCGGGGTAAAATAATATAGAATGGATGCTATAAATTGCAGAGAAGAAATCTCACTGTCTCATTGTAATATACAATGGTGCTTTGTTGAATTCTCCACATTCAAATACAATCCATTTCAAAAGAAAATGAGAGGTTAAACGGGTATAAGGATAGTACTTCCCAGGTATCCACAAATGTAGTTGGTAGATTATAGTGTTATACTTATTCCTAGATTTCACATTAGCAAAGTTGAAAAGAAAACCAGTGTAGTTCTTTTGAAATGTAAATAAGAGTAGAATGGCAAATATGTGTGTATATGTTTGTGTGTGTATGTGAGTATATGCATACATAGAGGCACGTGAATATTACATACATAAATACAACAGATTGTTGGGTTGGTTTTAGTCAATTATAGTACTATATAGATCTCTTAAGTATTTTTCCTGTAAGGATTTTTTTCTTAATCTAAGGGTATTTGTTTTCCCATTCTGGCAACACTCTGACATTTTTATATGCCAAGTTAATTCTTATTCAAAGGCTACCCCAAGTCCTAACTCAGTAGATAAACAAAGGATCTCCATGTGGAATGTGAGGTGATGAATACTTTGATCCTGTTTTTTTTTTGTCACAATGTTATTTGTGTTCAGGACCTTCACCAAGATTTGGCTTTGATTAAGACTTAGTTATATTAATATAAAATAATATGAAATATAATATTATATTAATATAAATAATTAATATAAAATAATATGAAAAATGATGTTAGGATATCTAGAAACCCTTTAATATGAATTTTTTACATAATTTAAAAAGTACTGTAAGTTTTTTTCCATTTCTATTATGAATGGAATAGAATAAAAGAACATACTATGGGATATATATATATATATATATTTAAACTATGTCAAATTCTGGCAATAATTATAATTTAACAAATTTGTTGTGGCACAGCATAGGGAATAATGTGTGGTGAGTTAGACACAGCATTTTCAAATGATTTACAATATAATTAAATAACTTAATATTAGAAATATGCAGATTTATTCTTGCCCAGTCTTCTTCATAGCACCTAGAATCTCTTATTTAACAAAAGTTTTCTGACACCTGTACAAAATGCAGGTATACTGATTGTTGCTACCGTTATGAACATTGAGACAAAATTCTTGTCCTTGTGCAAGACAATGCTTAGTGTAGAAGGTAGATAAGAAGGTTTAGGTTTAAAAATGCACACTAATTGATTAGAACAGAAGTTTGGATCCAGTGAAAAGTAAGAGAGGTACATGAAAATATGTGTATTGTTACAGTGACAGGGAAAGAAGATGAGGACATGTTAAATTATTCAGCATAAAAATTAATGAAAATACATAATTGACAGGATACGGGAGAGGATGATATGTAGCTTCTGGTTGGGTAGGTAAGGGCTCCCTTAATTTGAATGAAGATAAATGGAGTAAGAATAGGCTTGGAGGTTTAACTTAGTTTAGTTTAAGTCATGTATGTTAGGTTTGAAACATCATTGAATTTCAGATTGAGTTGATTTTCAGGCAGAGAGAACCTGTGTCTTAAACTCAGTAGATAACGTTGAGGTGGTGATATGGGGTTCCAAGCATATGACATTGGGTCAAAGCTGAGTTATAGAACAGGTTTGTCAGGAGGACATATTAACAGACCCAATTACATTATGTTAAAATTAAGTTTCTTAATGTTGATTTACCAGTATCACTTCTCCTTTTATCAATCATTAACATGAATAACTACAAACGAGTTCAACCTGATCAAATATAGTGGTCAAAAGGCTCTGTTCATACAATCTTACTTATCACCTCACTCAACCAAAAGTTTTCAACCTGAGTTACACCTGCCTTGCTTTACTCATATTAAACCATCATGAAAGTGGAAAACGTTAGGTATTTTTAACATTATTTGTATCAATAATGTACATAATACTTGATAATATATAAAAATAGTCTTATATAGTATTATGTAATTATACCTTATTTATATAAATATTATTTACATAATATACCTTATTTATGTAAACCAATTAGTAAAAAACATATCAAATTTAGGTGAATATCTCTATTTTATAAATATACTTAATGAAACAGAATAAATAAACTGACTACAATAATAATTCTACATCGGGTATAAATTCATTTCTATTTTGTGTGTTTGTGTAAGCCTGTGTGTATATGTATATATGAAAGAGAAAGTGATAGAGACTTATGTGTATTTGTATTCTTTGATATGATGATATGATACTATATGTTACAATATATATCTGGTTTCATTACTTCAGTCATTCATTCACTTTGAATTTGAAACTTTTAGCTTTACTTTTCCCTCTCCCACCATCTTTCTCCCTTCCCCTCTCTGTCTCTGTCTCTTTCTGTTTCTCTGTGTCTCTTTCTCTATGTCTCTATGTATCTTTCTCTCTCTCTCAAGGTTGAACTCAGAGCCTGTTTGTTATGCAGATGCTCTGCTTCTATCTCCTCCCACCCCCAGACATTTCTGTCTTTGTGAAATAGGATACATAGGATCTGGTCGGTCTATATACCCAGAGTGGCCTGTACCATGATCTGCCTATTTGCCATTGTAGCTAGTATGCCAGATGTGTACTACCATGTCCAGCTAATAATTTCAGCCTTCTAAGTAGCTAGTGTGACAGATGTGTACCACCAGCCCCTGGTATCCATTCAGTTATTCACAAATTTGGGCTGTATGTTCTTTGCAGCAGTGTAGTACATCTATTCCTGAAAACCCAGCAAAGTAAAGATTAAAAGAAAAGATACCAGCCAACCAAAGTCATCCATAGAACAACCACATATACTTTTTCCTAACGTTATTTCCTATCCTGAAAGTGTATAGATGTTTTGGCAATTAACTATGGTTTTATATTCTTAGCCCTTTTTATCTCTTCACATTAATTTAACAAATACTCTCTGGATATCTCCCTAGCATTGAGTGCTACCTGAAGCAGTGCTAGTAACCTAGGAAACCAAGAAATGTAAGTTGATTTTTCCCTCCAGGCACTTGTGGTGTAAATGGAGGAGGCAGAAAGGTAATTAACAAATTATTATTTAATGTGCTGAGACTGTTAATAGAGGGGTCCACAAGGTATTATGGGAGCCCAGAAGAGGGAACAAGTAAGTCCAAAAGTTAACAGGTGTGATGACATTTGATGTGAAAAATCAAGGCATGAGTGATTTAAACATCAAAGGAGGTGAGAAAAGATGTTTAAGTAAAGGAAACATGGTTAAAAGCTGCAAATTACAGTCATATGAAATGTTCTTAGATAAAGAAAACTCAGTTTAAGGAGCTTAAAGTGTGTGTGTGTGTGTGTGTGTGTGTGTGTGTGTGGACACCTGTTCATGCATGTACAGAGGGAAGTTGAGGAACTGGACTGGTAGGAGAATAGAAATTGAATGTAGAAACCTACTGTATAGAAAATAAACTACCGACCCATCTTATTTCGATATACACTGTAGTCTTTGTGCCTCTGTAGAGACAATTCCAGGTAAAATATGCATGGATACTCTATGTACATTTTGACAAGCAATGTAACTTCATGAGTGATTTCAAGCATTCAGTATTGGGTGGACTGGTTCTTTCCCTAGGCTGCCTTCCTTTCTACACTGGGAGGTTAAAACCTGTGGCCTGAAGGCTTGGAAAACCTGCTCAGTGAAGGAATGTGAGCCTGCAGGCATGAAACCTGGTCTCTTTGCCCAGTGTAAACAGGAAGCCAGGGATGGTTGTAATAAAGAAAACTGAGACTCTAGGCAGGGAACTGCTGGCAGACATCTCCTGAAGCAACCAGGGGCCCAGGCACTCAGCTGGTAAATAATTGCTGTAAAGTCAAGATTACTCCTCCTTCCCCACCCCCATGAATACTGCTGTACTTCACCCTAACCAACCCACAGTCCCTGTGTAACTGGAGTTGTTAAAACTTGACCCTTTGTTTTTAAGATTGGAATAAAGGAGGGAGCCAGTCTAGGTGGGTGTATAAAAGCTTTCAGAGAAAACTATGTGGTGGTGGCATTCATATCAGATGACACAGCGTTCCTGTCACACAGATTGAATTCAGGTGCTTGAAATGCTTAAGAGCCAGCTTGGGTACATGGCCTTTTGTCTGCCTTTCCTTCCACTGCTTGTTTCTCTGCAAGCATGCCTTCCTCCTTTCAGAAGGCCCACAGAAATGGCTGGAAATGAAGTGCATCTGACTTCAGTGAAATGCTAAGTTTATTGAGTATGAAATAGTGTCACATTTTTTGTTTTTGTTTTTCCTAGCACTTAGATTTTGAGGCCACAAAGGACTCTTAGAAATAAGTGTATAGCGAGGCATTGGTGACTTATGCTCATAATCCTAGCTACTCAGGAGGCTGAGATCTGAGGATTGTGGTTCAAAGCCAGCCCAGGCAGGAAACTCCATGAGACTCCAATAGACCATTTAGAAAATCAGAAGTGGCACTGTGGCTCAAGTGGTAGAGCACTAGCCTTGAGCTGAAGAGCTGAGGGAGCTGAGGAACAGTGCCCAGGCCCAGAGTTCAAAAAAACAGAAAAAGAAATGAAGCTCATGAAGAGGATTGAGGAAAATATTTAGTAACCCATTTAACAAATACTGTTATTCTTAATAATCCAGTGTGTTAAGAGAAATATTGAGATTAATTGTACTTTGGCTTTTGAGAGACGATGACTTGATGATGATGTCAATGTTGATAAAAAATAGTTAATATTTATTGGTTATAGGCCACCAATATTCCTTTATGGCCTATGCAATGAACTCAAACTCTAGCCTTTTCTTATTCTTCTTTCTTAACCCTTCCTTTAATGCATGAACATATGCACAAACATACATGTGTAGGTCATATACAAACTTTATTTTATTTAATCTTTGCATAGAAGTCTATAAATTGATACTATTAATATTTTTTATTTTATGGAAAGGCACCAAATTCAGGAAGGGTGGATAATTTGCTCAAAGTGAGAACAACTACTCAGCTAGTGAGAGAAACTTAACATTAGTACTGTCTGATCCCAGTTCTTATCTTTCATCATACTATAGTTCAGTGCCTCTCAAGATAAGTGATTTTTGTTCTCAGGAGACACATGACAAAGCCAGAATATAATTTCAGTTATTTTACCTAGAGCAGAAATGCTATGGGTATTAGTGGATAGATGCTATAAATGCTATCATACACCTTAAAATGCAGAAGAAATTCTACCTGATCACAAAAAGATATCTGGCCTCAAATAGCATAGTTCTATAGTAGAGAAACCTTGTTTTAATTAGATTGATAGCCATGATGTGACTCTACTTAAAAAAAAACAAAACAACTGGGTGCTATATTTGAGTGAGGATACAAGTGAAATACAATAGAAAATATAATTATTGTTATTATTGCTAATAATATTGATAATATTAATATTATAGTGTTGGTCCTGGGGCTTTAATGTGGCCATAGTGCTGTCTCTGAATTTTTCTTTCCTTAAGGCTAGCAATCTACCAGTTGAGCCACAGCTCCATTTCTAGCATTTTGGTAATTAATTGGAGTTAAGAGGCTTTCCTTTCTCAGCTAGCTTAGAACATCAATTCTCAGATCTCAACCCTCCTGATTAGCTAGAATTACATGCCACCAGCCTCATACTAAAAAATAATTTTTAGTTTGGGTATATGGAAAGGTATTCTGGAAACATAGGCTTTGAGCTTGATAATTAGGAGAATAGGCTGTGTAGGTCTTTTGTGTATTGAGTCTGTCCATGCTTGAGATTCCCAGGCAGTGATTTCCATCTAAATAGAGGCTTTTAAAACAGAAATGTTATTTAGAACCTAAATATGTATAATGGATAAAATACTGCATCTGTAATTGGTGTGACAGAAGATATGGAAGCAAGTTACTTGATTGGCTTTTGCCCTGTCTTCTACATCCTCTGTCTAATACCTCATTGACTTATTGTTCTACTGTTAGTAACCTTATTTCTTTTCAAAAGAATCCATTTTGGATGGTAAGTGGTCATACAGTGTAAGGCAAATATATTGTTCAAAGGATTATGGTTTCAACATTAAAGGATATAACATTTTCTCTATCCTTTTTTGTTGCAAATTTTTAAAAAAAATTTTATTGTGAAAATACCATACAAAGGGGTTACAGTTACATGGGCAAGGTAATGAGTAAATTTCTTTTTCTTTTTCTTTTTCGGTCCGGTCGTGGGAGCTGAACTCTGGGCCTGGACGCTGTCCCTCAGCTCTTCAGCTCAAGGCTAGCGCTCTACCACTTGAGCCACAGCGCCACTTCCGGCTTTTTTCTTTTTGCGTATGTGGTGCTGAGAAATCGAACCCAGGGCCTCAGGCATGCAAGGCAAGCGCTCTACCACTGAGCCACCTTCCCAGCCCATGAGTACATTTCTTATCAAGCATTGTTGCCTCCTCCTTTGTTTCCCCTTCCCATCTGTGTTGCAAATTTTAAAAAAGTTATTTATCTTTTTCTAAATAATTTTGCATCAACTTCTCTATATATTAAAATTTTAAAATACTTTTTTACATCAGCATTTTTACATAGAAGGAAAGGATCTATGGGATGGGCATGGTGGCTCATGCCTGTAATCCTAGGTACGCAGGAGGCTGAGATCTGCAGATCACAGTTCAAGCCAACTCAGGCAGAAAAGGCTATGAGACTCCAATAAACCACTCAGAAAACCAGAAGTAGTGCTGTGCCTCAAGTGGTAGAGTGTTATCCTTGAGCTGAAGAGCTGAGGGAGAGTGCCCAGGCCCAGGCCCAGGCCCTGGTCCAGGCCCAGAGTTCAAGCCTCACAATTGGCAAAAAGAAAGAGAGAAAGAAAGAAAGAAAGAAAGAAGGAAAGGAAGGAAGGAAGGAAGGAAGAAAGAAGGAAAGAAAGAAAGAAAGAAAGAAAGAAAGAAAGAAGGAAAGGAAGGAAGGAAGGAAGGAAGAAAGAAGGAAAGGAAGGAAGGAAGGAAGGAAGAAAAAGGAAGGAAGGAAGAAAAAGGAAGGAAGGAAGAAAAGAAAGGAAGAAAGGAAGAAGGAAGGAAGAAAAGGATCTAGGAGTTAATTTAGGAGACATGATGCTTTAGCTATTTGCTATATTTTAGGCATTGGACCAATGTCTGAAACCAATGGACCCTGTTTACCTACTTAATCCCCTCTAAACTGCTCCAAGGATGTAGCACTTTATTCAACAAGAGATTTCTGAATTTGTGGATTTCTACACTATATCCTATATCTTATCTTGGTGAAGTTTTTAACTCCAGTTTGCCAAAACTGTCCTCGACTTTTGGATCTGTGAATACTATCATGGAAATGTTACCTGCCGGCAAGAACTTTTTATTGCCATGGTTCTTCATGATGGAGCTCACATATACAGTTTGCTTATAGGAAACCTGTACGATGCTTACTTGTTAGAAAACTCAAATAATATATCTAAATGGGATTGTGATCCCAGTACCTCACCATTTCTAATCTCTATATTTTCTTTTCTTCCTTTTCTCTTTTTCTTTTCTTTCTTTCTTTTTTTGTTTTTTTTTTCCAGTCCTGGGGCTTGAATTCAGGGTCTAGGCACTGTCCCTGAACCAATTTGTGCCCAAGACTAATGCTGTACTATTTGAGCCACAGTGCCACTTCCAGCTTTCTCTGATTAGTTGTCTCACAGACTTTCCTGCTTCCAACCAAGATCCTCAGATCTCAGCTTCCTGAGTAGCTAGGATTACAGGTATGAGCCACTGGCACCTTGCCATTCTCTGTATTTTCTATGCTGTATTAACTCAGTAATGGTCTCACTATCCATCCAGAGACTATTAAAAATAATATTAAATGATTAAAAATAGTCCTAGAAGAGAGTCTACAATGGCTAAATTTGAAATAAAAAATAAATTTTATTACAGAAGTTTTATACAAAAATATACATTAACTAATTTTTAAACACTTATCCAAATAGCCATACATTGAAAGGTCTGACTTTAGTAGGCAAACTGAGACTATGAGAAGTGAACAGAAAACTAGCACAAATCATAATTTTCACACATGTGACTTTTGGTTTTCCTTGAGGTGTAAGTCAGCTAGTAATGACAGACACATTCTAAATTTTATTTATGTATTACACAAATGGAAACTAAGGATGAACTGGGGGAAAGTGGCTTTCCCAAAGACAATTCAAGACAGAACCAGTATAAAACATTTGAATTCTTATGAAAGCCTCATTTTCTTTTTCTGGTATTAATTGAAATTTCACAAGGGGATACTCTTGGGTTGTTCTCTTAAATAAAAAACTGACTTCCACATGGAGAAGACAAAAACAATAATCCCTTTATAGAAGATGCCTAATAATTTGGGTTGAACTTGGAATGAACTCTGAGAGTCCTGATTTAGATTAGTAAACCAGTGACCAAGGAAATAGGTTTAAATTTCACTGTGAGTAGGCCTTTATTCCTAATTGCTCTTTTCTTTCCATGATGTATAAAAGTAGACTAACTGTGGCAACTCTCATAGTTTCTATATTTCTAATACATGTGTTTTACCTTATCAGAGGTTTTTTTTAGAATGAAATGCTGCATATAAAAGTTTTAGAAATGTGAAGATACAAACTTTCCTCACTTACATGCTAATTTACATCTCTGCTTATAATACTCTCTGAATGAATTATCTATCTCTTGATTACTAAAAAATCCAATGCAACCTGATGTAACTAGAGGAAAGAAAAAAAAATCTTGGCTTATTTGACTTGTTCAGTGTTAATGTGATCTATTCATTCATATGACTTTGTCAAGACATTAGCTCTATCCATAACTCTGTAGATTCTATTTTTCTGTCCATTGTGGAGCCTGAACTCTGGGCCTGGGCTTTGTCCTTGAGCAATTCAGGTCAAGGCTAGTACTCTACCACTTGAGCCACAGCACCACTTCCAGCATTTTCTGCTTATGTGGTGCTGAGGAATCGAACCAGGGCCTTGTGCATGCAAGGCAAGCACTCTACCACTGAGCCACCTTCCTAGCCCCATCTCTATAGATTTTGTGCATAGTCAGGTTCACTATGTGTGGTCAATTGATCATGGATACCTTCCATGTTTGACTAGCACATTGGTCTTCTTTGCTCATAACTGGACCAGAACTAAACAAAAGCATGGGTTACTCTTATTGGTTTGTCCTAAGCAAGCATTAATGCTAATTCTACTTTAGCTCATAATATAAACCAAGGGAAAGATAGTGGTCCTTCAAAGAAAAATGGAAATACCTATCAGAAGAAGAATTTGACTTGTTGAAAAGAATGCTAAACTGTAAAGGGCAGCATCTATTTACTATATCCTTCCTAATCTGTTGAACTTTATTTCTATTGGATAGAGTGTCCCAGTCCTATAAGGACTATAATCCTACAAGGATTATAGAACTGGAAGATTCCATTCCTATATTCTAGTCCTCCTGAAGTCATTCCCAGTCTTTAACTATATGTGACATCTCTTTTGGATTCCTTTAACATTTTATGCCTCTTTTTTTGTGGACTGACTGTGGTAACTTGTTTACCTTGTATATTTCCTATTTTAATAAATAAAATGTTTCTGTTTTCTTATTTCTTTGTGCTGTAATTACAAATTGATTTCTTTCTTTTCTTCTCTTTTTGTTTTCTTTTCTTTCTTTCTTTTTCCTTTTTTTTTTTGTCGGTCAAGGGGCTTGAACTCTGGGCTTGGGTTCTGTCCCTGCACTCTTCAACTCAAGGCGAGCGCTCTACCATTTGAGCCACTTCTGGTTTTCTGGTGGCTTATTGGAAATAAGAGTCTCACAGACTTTCATACCTGGCTGGCTTTGAACAGTGATCCTCAGATTTCAGCCTCCTGAGTAGCTAGGATTATAGGCGTGAGCTAACGGTGTCGAGCTACAAGTTCATTTCTTAGATTCTGGAGTATAGCCAGTCTTCTTTGATGGTAGAGTGTGTCTTACCTGTCTTTAACTTTCCAACTGTACCCAGAAAGTATCTTATTCATGACAGAATATTTGCAAAAATTTATTAAAATTGTCTTCTTAATGCTGTACAAGTGGTACATAATGAAACATACACAAGACAAGGCAGATAATTCTATTATGTACATAATATATTTACTGACTCATTTATGAAGAGACAAACAGAAGCTGACTCCCCTGAGAAATCATTTGTGTTTAAGCAGGTAGGAGAAGTGTGGCCCCAGGGGAGCCATCAACTTCATGAGGACTAGTTTGGGGAAGGGAAGGGGGGATGGGGGGAGTTGCAGGTGCTACTCTGAATTTACTAACTCTGTGCTTCTTCTTTTGTTCCTCAGTTGTCTGGGTTCACATCTAAGCTTATTCCAGCGATTCAGAATGCCTATAAGACTTCCACTGGATCTGAACGAGGAAAGGAACTGATGGTATTAACTCAACCCATTCTGATTGAGACTTATACGGGCCTCATGTCATTCATTGGAAACCGTAACAAACTTGGCTACTCCCTTGCCCGTGGGAGTATTGGTTTTTAAAATTTTCTTATTTTTCAGTTTTGTATATCATCTTTAGATGTGCCATTGCTGAATATTTTGTTTAATTTCATGACATTTTTGAACCAGAACAATGAATTACTTTCCCAGATGACTTTGAATATTCTATAATTTAAGAAATCTGAAAGCTTGATTGGAATGATAGATGCCTATTTAAGTACTCACATATGAAAACTAATGTAAGAGTTCCTTGAAACTGGAAAATAAATACTGTAAAATCCATTACATCCATCAAATAATGCTGCTATCTAATGAGTGCCTGATTATGAACTCCAAGTAGATTCTTTGGATTCTTGTTTCTCCTCTTTAATGTAGGAATTGGTATTCAGTCTTCTGATCTTGATTTACTCTATCATTAGGTTACATGTATTATTTTAGCTAGGACTTTTATAAAAATGACTTCCAAATGGATATTTCTTAAAATATATTCCAAAATTCAGTTTGCATTTCTGTTTCAGATTCACATATCAATGTTTCAATGACATGATACTCAGTTTCTTCCAAATCCTGGATTTCTCTGTGAGATATTATGATCTAATTCATTTATCTCTGAAATCCATCAATTTTTGTCTAAATCCTTTGTTAAATACACCCCACATAATAGTACTGTATATGTATGTGGCTTAGCATTTTATAACACACCCAGCTATTTTGAATTAAAATATGTTCTCTTAGAACTAGAAGTATAGCTCTGTGTTATAGTACTGATCTAGCACAGTCAAGACCCTGGTTTTGATCCTCAACACTTGAAAAAGAAAACCTACTCATTCATCTTTCTCACATTCATATATTCCTTCTCCTTTCTATTCTCATAGTGACAATATTAGATCAAATTTTCAATTTAGCTCCCACGATTACTCATATGACCTTTTAACTGAAATCCCTCTTCTGAAGTATTTTACTTTTTCTTTTCTAATTTGTAATGTACGCCTAAAAGCTTCTTAAAGCACAATTTGATCTTATCAAGAGTTTTCAGTGGCTCAGTTTTGTTAAAATATTTTTTTTTTTTTTTTGTCAGTCGTGGGGCTTGAACTCTGGGCCTGGGCGCTGTCCCTCAGCTCTTCAGCTCAAGGCAAGCGCCCTACCACTTGAGCTACCGCGCCACTTCAGTTAAAATATTTTTTAATAGCAAAGCCTTTCCTTTTAATTAAATCTTTTTTTCAGAAGGCCAATATATAAGACAGAAATAAAGACCACTGTGGGTGAAGTAGAGATGGTAGTACACCGGTTCCTCCTTGTAGGCCCTCAAGGATCGTGATATGTTATAGCCATTGAACACAGAAGGTCTTGAGAACCCAATTTTCAAAACCATTTCCCTAATTTGCTTTGTTCTCATTGTCTTTTTCTTCTTGTTTCTTCTTTGTACTTCCCTAACTTAGATCAAGTTTTGAACAACCCAGGGGAATATTCATCCCTTCAAGTTTTTTTTTTTTAAGTTTTAAATCTTACTTAAATTCAATTTATTTTAAAATAAAGTATTAAATGACATCTGTTGTAATTATTGAAGTGATCACTTTTGCCTTTTCAAATTGAGATATCACGATGGACATTAAAATGGAACATTCCAGGACTTTTTAGCTGTGCGAAGCTTAAAGTCTTTTTGTTAGAATACTTCCTCCAATTTCAAAGCTTTGTCTCTGATTCATTCATAGAGATTAAGTCGATTCACACATTCAGAACCCAAACATTAATTATTATTTTATTTTGCCCTTGTTTACTGGCATTAATATTTCTTCCCCCCCCCACCTCGTCTTCTCGCTTTACAGCGTCTACTCCCACACTCCCGTGATGGCAAATATTGTTACAGTCCCCAAGGCAAGGAATGTCTATTCAGACTGTGAGAGGAAATGTTGAAATCTTTAGCTCTCCTGTCAACAGTAGTGGAATGAAAAGTCATTGAAGTGCTTTGGCAGTGGTTCTGACACAGTCTTAATTGGCAAATTTTTATAACATTGTTGCCAAAAATTCCCCATATGCCTCAAAATAGTGGCGTTTGTTGGCAGACACCTCTTAGTGTCCAGCACATTCTCTTGAGTCAGGATCATCCTGACAATTAATTTCCGTACATATTTGTCCCTCTTGTAACCTAGGCCAGATTGTTCACAATCTTCTAAAGGACACTGTATAATCTCATCAGTGGATACTACTTGGAAAGGACCAGTAGAGGGGAGCACATGTCTTAGTCTAGAGATCCCATCTATATTGATAGCACTATGAAATACTTACTAGAACCAAAAATGTTTCATATCTCTTAATATATATTCCAAAATTCAGTTTTCATTTGTGTTAGAGATTCACATATCAGTGTTCCAATGGCTTTCATATTCAGCTTGAAAGGAGAGATTTTATTAAAAAAAACAACAACAAAACTGTCTTTACTTTTCATAGTAATTGTTGATTGTTGGGTAAAATAGCCCATTAACTGATGAATAGATTCAAGAAAGCAGAATTATGACCAAAAGATTCAAGAACTTAGGCAGTAGTTCAAGATAAGAATGTCTATACTTATAAATATGCAATGATGGAAGGAGTTGCTTTTTGAAATACAGAGCTCTCATTCAACTGAAATGTTCAAGAAGAACTAAATAGATATTGTGAAAGTCACCACTGTTCTATAACAGACGAAGAGCTGATATAATATTTTAGTGCCAGTAACCTTCGAAGTCTCCACATACTTGTGGATAAATGTTCAGCTAATTAGATGTCTGTTTCCTTTTGAAAAGGCTGAATATGTTACATGAGATCTTGAAAAATTGACTTAGCTTTCCTGTCATTGATTTTGCTAACATCCAAAATGGAGATAATGATATTGATTCTACCACTATCATGAAGATCTTCTGAGGGCTCAAGTAAAGGACTGGATACTTAGCTGTAGACCTAGAGGGACTTTTGAAGCAAAACATGGGGCAATCAATATTTAAGGTACCTACATCCATTTCTTCCCGGGAATTGTTTTACCATCACCAGGGACCTACTGACTTTTTTCACTGGACACTTGGTGCTCTCATTTGAAGTATTAGTCCTTAAGTTCACCCAGTAGCCACAAACCAGGAGACCAATAGAATATCTGGATTTTTCCATTAAACTACCCTTTGAATGTTTCCCAAAAGGGAATGAACTAGGGAAATTGGAACAGATGCATGAGACATTAAACATCACCCATATCACCACAATATCTCTTGGTTGGTGGTCTTTATCTGATAATTTCCTAATGCAGGTGTTTTCGCTAAAATATTTCTACTAAGCATTCTTTCCTACATGGCTTGAATATATTCATTGAGCGTTTCCTTAGTCTTCTGGTATATCTTACAGTTTTGAAGGTTATAGAACTGTCCTTATATTATATGCAGTTAAGTCTGAATGGCATAGCTTTTATTGAAAAGAAATAATGCATGACTAGCGTAAGGTCAGGTTGGGTTTTGATGCCAAGATGTAGGATGTTGTGGAGAGGCCAGGGGAGAGGGGGTGGTGGTGCCAGGGGGGAGACAAGGTTGATGGCTTCTCTCCCATTTCTGGGTAGTAGAGATATAAAAATCCACTATGTCCAACCTTCTACTTGTCAGGCCTCTTTGGAATCTTGACTTTTCTCCATCTCTTAAGGTAGGAAAGAGAAGCTAATTTATGCCTTGGCTGCTTTTGGATCTTTTGCCTTGATGCCCACTTTCATTGTCCTTTTGTGGAAGCTTTACTAAGAGCCAATTCACAGAGCCCTGGGGCCAGGGAAGCATGAAAACCTTCTAATCCAATGCTTTCATTTCACAGACAATGAAGCAATGATCTAGAAACTAGAAATACATTGCTCAGAAAGGAGACAGTACATTCTTGGCAATAATAAGATTAGACAATATCTCCTCATTCTTTTCTTGAACCTAATGCTGTTTTCAATCCAAGATCTCTATTCCCAAAGAAAAGCATGCCATTTGAGTCAATACCTACTAGCTGCTAGGTGAATTCTGTAGTGGGAAAACAATAGGTTACAATTGTTTAGGGGGAATTTCCAGAAATTACTTTTATTTTGTTAAAGTCTAAGGTCACTCATAGAGCTCTCTGATTTCCTATCTGATCAAAAGGCCCAAACAAAGCTGCGGAAGCCAGAAGAGCCAGCAGATATTTTGTGAGGCAGTTTTACCTCTGCCTGGCATTTAGTGAGGCAGGAGAGGGAGGGCAAAAGTATTAAATTTAGCCTTAAAAGCTCCTCCAAAATTCTTTACACACATAAGACCACGTTGGAGAAAAGAAGATGATTTGTGCCAAAGGGGAAGAAAGAGAGAAGCTAATGCCTGTGGTTTCCAAAGGTTAATAACAACAACCAAAAAAAAAAAAACCAAGTATTTGCACAAGGTGAATGCTTATTGGCTCTTGGCCAACAATTATACAAGGGCTTGTGCCCACATCCTGTAACTGTGGTTTGGGGACGCTGCTCATGAGTGACTTCTTATGCTTAGTGACAGGAAATTTTAGTCACTGGTGTGTAAACTCACCTTTGCTCTGCACCTCCCACAATGTGCCCTGAATGCAGTTAGGGGACTGGCCCTCTTGATTTCCTTGCAGATATTGTGCCCCAGAGGCTAAGGAAGAACTAACTTCATTTGAGGCCTTCAGAATGATTGAGGACTGATCAATACTTAACCTCATTTCACCTGATCAGGCAGCTGATCTGGATAGTTTTGGTCTCATACAGAGGAATTATGATAGGCTCTGCTAAACTCTCTTAGAAGCATCCAAATCCAAGACAAAATAATGTGAGTCATCTTTTATTTCAGGGTCAATGTGAAATATGATAAAGCTATGAGGATGCTTTTCAACCGAAAAAAATTCTTTAAAAAAAATTCTTAGCAAGCAAACAAGATGGCCCCTTTTTAGTAAATCCATGTGGAATGTGCATGCCAGTTTAACAAATTCTTGTATTTTCAATGTAGGTCATATTTTGGATGCAGAATGACTGCCTTGGAATGAAGTTCCCCAACCACCAACATGTGTCTTTCAGATAATGCTTATCCCGAGCATGTCAGAAATTTATTTTCCTCCTTTTACATTTCTTGCTCATTCTTTATGGAGGAATTGAATCTGGGAGAAGAGGGGTCTTTTATTGCAAAGGTACTTTCAGCTAAAAAGGCATAGATGAAGAATCAGCTTCTGCAGTGTGCACAGTCATTAGTTTTAGAAAGCTGTTAATTCCACTTTGAAGCACTTGCATCAAGGGTTCTACAAATTTTATTTAAATTTTCCTTTGGGAAAAACAAAACAAAAAAGAAAAAAAAGAACAACTTCTCCTGGCTGGGAATGTGACTCAGTGGTAGAGTGCTTGCCTTGCATTCATGAAGCCCTGGGTTCGATTCCTCAGTACCACATAAACAGAAAAAGCCAGAAGAGGCACTGTGGCTCAAGTGATCGAGTTCTAGCCTTGAGCAAACAAACTTAAGGACAGTGCCCAGGCTCTGAGTTCAAGCCGCAGGAGTGGAAAAAGAAATAACAACAACAAAACAAAACAAACTTCTCCTTTGGTTTGGTCCTAGTTTTTCCTTAGTGTTTACCCCAGATAAATTACTTTCCTGTTTCATGTGGTCATATTTCCAATAAAGGCAGCTAACTGATGGCATCCAATAAGTAAAGATGGTAATTTTCTTTTTCATTTTGACAAGAAATTTCCATTTATCACACACTCTTTATGTGATACACTATCCAGGGACCTTATTGAACATTCCCTTTGCTGTGGACTATGCTACCTTGTGAATAGTTCTTTTTAAAATAGTGGATTCAATCATTGGCATGAGAGTTCAAATGTCTAGTTTACTATCATAATCTGACAAATGTAAATTATAAAGAGTTTTCTTTGTCATTATACTGATTCT
>NW_012267261.1:1708383-1726583 GCF_000151885.1 Dipodomys ordii
TTTCTTTCTTTCTTTCTTTCTTTCTTTCTTTCTTTCTTTCTTTCTTTCTTTCTTTCTTTCTTTCTTTCTTTCTTTCTTTCTTTCTTTCTTCTTTTTTACTTGTTAATGAAAAATAAGGGCCTCATGAATCAAAATCCACAGACCTGGTGAAGATTGAAGGCATGAGCCATCAGTGCCCATTTTATTTTTATTTTTATTGATTATTTTGAACGTGTAAGTACATGTACCCAGGGGCTAGCCTATTGCCAACATTGCTATAGAATGAAGAAAGGTATGACTGAGAGTGGAATCTTTAGAATAGTAACACTGAATAATATCTTGATGGTTCCAAGCATATGTAAATACACAAGGCCTTGGTGATTTGTTTGTACTGTCTTTTATATTTTATCAAATATTTAAGAAAATAAAACATTATAGAAAAGCTTGTGTTGAAATTAACCACCTCCATTTCCACTTAGTGGTAACATTTTAACAAACATTTTTTCTGGCTCTGCTATTAAGTCTAAATTATGTTTATACATATTGACTGGCATCCTGAAATAATGAGATTCACTGACACTCTTTCATACCTCCCTTCTTTAAAATTGTTGTTTTCAATTATTTTTTGATTATGTTGGTTACTTAAATAATATGTTCTCACTGGTATTTCTCTACCCATTTTAGTCTCTATTTTTTTTCTCCTCAGTGAAAATATCGTAGTGTGACTGACTTTGATTTTATCCAACAACTTTTTTTTGCCTTTTCTTACATATGTGCTTACTTCGACATTATGTGGGTTGTAAACATTTATATTCAGCTCTGTCACAGTGTTTCATGCTTGTCTTTTGCTGATGATTCTGAAGGAGAAAGTATCAGGAGACAATAGAAGTGAGGTGGAGAGGCATATGAGACTTAATATTCTGGATGAGTTACTTTGGTTTTCTGTCTTATTTTGCTAGTGCAAAAGTAATGCTTTCCTCTTGCCTGTTTATCTTCAGATGATAAAGATCTCTCATGTTTTTATTTTATTATGATTTTTATAGGCCTGCAAGTTATTATTATCCTTCTTTTGCAATCAGAGAGTCAACATGGAGAGAAATAGAATGACTTGACCAAGGTCCTATCATTGGGAGCTGGAAAGTTGAGTCAGTTAGATGTTCTGATGACAAATGCCTCAAAAATCTGTTTTCAGTAAGGTTTCTTAACCACTCATGTTTGCACAAATGCTATGGGTTGGGTTGCTTGCTTCATATTTACAATCCATAGTGCATGTTGGAGCAAAGAAATTTGAAGCTTGTGTGCTGTGACCACAGTTTCTTTCAAGGAACTGTAAAATGCCTCCAGGCATCAGGGTGCTTCGTGAACCCAAGTTGACAAATGCTCACCTACGGGCACAGAATTGTCTAATGTGAAGCTAACATTTACCAAGCACTTACATGTTGGCATCTGAACTAAGATATTTCATATTCACTATTTTATTGTATCCTCACAGCAGGTACCCAAGCAGAAAATACATCAGAGATAGAATTATGCTAACACTGAGATTGGGTTCCCTCTCTCTCTACAGTGAGATAGACTAATCTATGTTTCAGACAAAGATAAACAAAATTTGGTAAAAAAATCAAATGATAGTACATAGTTTGGTTGCTTTGGAGATAGGCAGTATACAAACACGACACTGATGAGTAATAGTGAAATATTAAAAGGTTTTGCTACTCTAATCAGCAATGGAATTAACCCAGATCGAATGCCATTGTGGATCTCTACCCATGCATAAAATTCATTAATGATTCTAATACTCCTTCAAACTACTAAATTCCAATGAAGATAGCACTAGAGTGATTGTACAAGATTGGGTTCCTAGTCTACAAAACCCACCCAGAAAGGTTCCTGACATTTTCAGTAATCCTGTGATTAATGTAAACTCATTATAGAGGTATTTTGGATCTAAATTTCATGAAGCTAGAAGCTAACATGAATTAAGAGAAGGCGTCCTTCAGAAAAAAGTGTACAATATTATAAATACATAATTAATAGTCCTTAGTTGGCAAAAATTAATTATAAAACAATCACTTAAAAGGTGTATTTTAAAAACTCAAAAATGATAAAAAAAAGTCCAGAAAATAGCAATACCAGTATTAATATACTACTATTATCATTTTATGTTCTCATTATTGATTGCTTATGATTTGGTAACTTTTTCATACGACAATTTTTTGTTATCAGATTTGGTAGTTTCTTTTTAATTGTATTTTTAGTATCTTTAAATGGTTTCCCAAAGGAGTTCTGTTAGTGAAATGAGTCCCTTCCCATAGCTTAGTCCACTCCTTCCCTTCTCCACAGCTTAGCATGCTCCCTTCCTAGGCAATACTAGGCCCATGTAGTAAAGGCAGTAACTAATCAACTTCCAGCCCCCTTTTCCTTGGGATGGCACTTTTCTGGAGAAGCTACCACCATATAAGGCATCAAGAGCCCCTTAGAGGGACCTTCAGGTCTGGGCAGTTACAGGACGCTTATCTACTATTTAGACAGCAGCCATAAATCCTAGTCCACCATGATGAAGCCCCTGGCCCACATGTCCACACCAAGGTCTCTGCCTCCTAGCCCCTCGCAGCCCCTCCTAAACCCCCTAGGTGACCTGCATATCCTATATATCCTATCCTTCTTCTCACTTCTCCCTGTGAGAAAGAGTCTTGCTGGCCCCCTTTCCCGGTAATAAACCTGTCTTTGTTCTCTATACCTGGATATCTGCATGGTTCTCTGGCAAAGTCTAATTGATCTTATTTAAGCTTACAAGTTCCCATTCAACAAATCAGTTTATGAATGCAATGAATTTTGATTGATGTCAGTACATTCATCATTATCTCTCATCACTCCCAGTCCAACCCCTCCACCCACTTTTCTTAATTTTGTAGTATATGCATTGAATTTTATGTGCATTCTCCCCCACCCCTTCTTTTATCTGCCTCTCTCTCTTTGAGCCTTCACCTTTCAAATAGTAGTTTCTTGGTATTCATTTTGTTGGACTGTGATATACTTTTTCTAGGGAATCACACCGTTTGAATTCTGGTGAACACATTGGTAAAAACTCACATATAACCTTTTTATGACAACTTAAAAGTTACCATTTTCTGTAATGATAAGAATCTTTTCTCAGATGATTAAATGAATTTTCATTAAAGTATGCATAGTTTAAGTAGGTGTCACTCCACTCATAATTCATTATTGGTAATGGTTTTTATACACTTCTAAAATCACTTTCAAATTTTGGGTAAATATTTAGGAAGTTTCTTTGACACAAGATACATGAGTTATGAAAGAATTTAAAGAGACTACCACCTGGCTTGATGTATTTCCACTTTATCTCCACTATTCATTGGCTCTCTGCGCTGCAACGCCTTAGGGCATGCTCATTTCTCCACAAGGATGAAATCTGGTCCTGTCCTTCCTTTGAATTCTACTAATTGGTTGTAAAAGTATTGCTGGAGTCCAGTCCTACATCAGGTAAGCAATATCTCAACCTTTCCCCAAAGTGACTCAGAACCACATTCTTCTTTTTTTATGTTTTTTAAATCATAATTTTAGTATTCTTTTTTGTGTGTTTACCAGTACTTGGGCTTGAACTGAGGGTCTAACATTCTCACTCAGCTTTATTTTTTTGCTCACTCCTGGCACTCTACCACTTTAGTTACACCCCTACTTTTGACCTTTGGCTAGTAAATTGGAGAGACTCACAGCTTTTCCTGCCTGAGTTGGCTTTGAACCAGGATCCTCAGGTCTCAGCTTCCTGAGTAACTAGTATTACCGATGTGAGCCATCAGCACCTGGCTAGAACCGGGTAATTTTATCCAATCAACCTCACTGAGCCACTGTGGAAAACTGTGGAAGGACTAATACATTTAGATTTTTGTCCTTTTTGTACCAACTGTCTCTATACCAGATCTCACGCATGCTGACAACCACATTAATGCCTGACAGGAGAAGGAGAATGATGCAGGGGAAAGCATATTGGAAAGGAGCAGCATTCCTAACCAATTGCTATTAAAATGTTTAACTTTTGAAAATTAGAAAAGGAACAAACACATGGGGGCACATTGTGAAGGCCTGTCTTAGGGTCTCAGAAGAAACCATTCAAGAGAAGTATTCTGGAAGCTTTGTTAGTTTCATACTAAAATCCAATCATACTAGTGGAAGGTCTGAAATACATTTATCAAAACACACTGACTTGAGGGCCAAGTCACTTGCTCTACTACTAGGGCTCTACACTGCTGTGTAGGCCACAGGCAAGATATGCACCCCATGATCTTCAGTTATTAAATAAAATGAAGGGGGAGGGGTCTTCTACCTCTGACATTGAGTTGTAACAGACTAAAGTGTGTGCAGGGGCTTGAACTCTGGGCCTGGGCATTGTCCCCGAGCTTCTTTGGCTCAAGGCTAGCATTCTTCCAACTGAGCCACAGCATGACTTCCAGCTTTTTCTGAATAGTTTACTGTAAATAAGAGTTTCATGGCCTTTCTTGCCCAGGCTGGCTTCAAACCATGATCCTCAGATCTCAACCTCCTGATTACAGGCTTGAGCCATCAGCTCCTGGCTATAGTAAGCTCTTTTTAAGGAGAAAAGGAATCATTTTCCTAGAGACATAAGTCCCCTTTGTATCCCAGTGATCTTCTTGAGCGTTACTAAATGATTGATGCAGAGCTTGTTGTCATGGTGACTGTGCTTGTGGTGCCTAGCAGCTGGAGAGCCTAACCCAACCCTGACACAGCTTCCTCAATTGGGCTGGGCATCCACTTAGCCCAAGCATTCAGGGCAGGACTTGACAGCTCTGCACTTTGGAAGGGATTCCAGAAGGGAAAAGATTGAGAGCATGGTGAAACCACTCATCCTGACTCTTTTTTTTTTCTTCCATGGGTTAAGATTTTAAGAGAGATATACCTGAGCTAGAAAGGAACATTAATAGCAAATGAATTTTCAGGGGCTCTTGGATACAGAATAAAATATTTCTCAGAGAGTGAACTTGTCCAGAGTTATCTCCCCATGTTTTTTACTGTTAATCTTTATTGAGTCATCTGCTCTCTTGCCTGCTCCACTGGGTTGTTTGCTCTGTCTCTGTCTGTTTTTACCTGCTTTCTCTCACTGCCTTTTCCCCAGATCTGTCAAGTATAAACAACATCTCTTTCCTTGAATGGAAGGCCATACATAAACATTAATAGACAGCCACAGCTGTGTGAGATGATTGAGGTGCAGGGTACATTCTAAAATAGAACTTGGCCACAGAGGACGTGGAAACCTGCCGGGATCAACACTGCCAGGGAATGTAACCCTGAAGCTTGGGTTTTTCACGCCTCAAACTCATTAAACCCCCAGCCTTCATTTCACACATCACGTCCCTCCAGACTCTCTGGCTTCCTTCCTTTGAACAGAATGCCATTTTCTTCTATGGTGGCTTTATTGGTTCTTCACCAGTTTGTTATTGATGTTTCACTCTTCATCCAGAATTTTCTGAATACCAAAGAAACAATAGTAAGGAACAGAATATCTCCATGGAGGGAATATTTCTCTGTTAGAATTATTGAATTATAAGCCTGTAGAGAAGAAGGAGGAAATCTAAAATTCATAGAAATCTGTGAACATCATCCTCCACTTTGGTAAAAAAAAAAAAGTAGGAACAAAGGTCACACAATGATCTGAGTCATAGCCATATAAAGAAAGCTATTTTCTCTATATTTATTTCTGCTAAAATGTTTTAAAACTTATTTATTTGTCACACCAAATAACTTTGTGAAGGTATTTAGGTATTGTAGAAGTGGGCACTTAATGCAATCATCTAGCTAGTTGTCTTACTGTTTGCTTTCATTTTGAGAAGATGCTGGTCCAGAAGTCTAAAAAAAACTTCCCCTGACAAAAACATCACAATTCATAACTAGTTACAGTGATATATGAACGCATGTGCAGGTGCTGTGGCATAGTAGGTATTGAGAAGAGAAACAGAACAAGAACTCTACCTAGGTGTGGTTCCAGCACAGGAAAAGAGCAAAATAACCCCTCTTCCCATTGTAGTTTGCTGAGCCTCTAAAGTAGAGCAGATTGTAGAGGGAAGGAAGAAGAGAGGATGGGTAGCGTCAAACCAGATGTCCATGCAAGTCTTTAGAGGGAGGTTGAAATTGAACTGGTCTTAGTGGAATGGAATGAAAATAAACGATCATCAAAATAGCAATTTCTTTTCTTTCTTTCTTTTTTTTTTTGTTGGTCTTGGGGCTTGAACTCTGGGCCTGGGCGCTGTCCCTGCGCTCTTCAGCTCAAGGAAGCGCTCTACCACTTGAGCCACTTCCTTGATCATCCAAATAGAAGGAACAGTATTGATACAGCAGTGAAAGAGAAGAGGGTATTGCGAATATTGACTCCAGTTTATGGCCCAAGGATGACAAAAAACCATGACTGGGTATAAAGGAGGAAAGCAAAACTAGTCAGAGAAGAATTCTCAGATATACCTGAATTTCTTAGTGTGGCTTTTCATTTCAAGGGAAATTTTTTTTTGTGTGAACATACTGTACAGAGAGGTTACAATTACATGGGCAGGATAATGCGTACATTCCTTATCAAGCATTGCAGCCTCCTCCTTTGTTTACCCTTCACATCCTTTCCCAGCCGACCCCACCCACCCAATCCTCCCCCCCACCACCAACATTGTAAAGCTCGTTTTCAACATGACAACTTGTACTTCTCATTGTTGCAATAGGTCCACCTGTATCCTTAAACAACTGGTTTTTCCCCATCTCCTCCACAAGTTATACTGACATCAAATATAGTGAAAGCAGGGGTTATACTGTGGGGGAGGGACATACAAAGCAACAAAGAGATATTCTTATAAATGCGTTAGAAACAAATGCATGAAAGAAAAAAACATTAAAATATATATCTAAGGGTTCATTTTCCTGACATCACATTATCTGACCTTTTCCACTTGACTCATACATATTCTAGATACTGCAAATAAGGGAAACCATGGGACCTATGTTTCTTTGGGCCTGGCTTACTTCACTTTCCAAGTTTTTCCATTTCCTAACAAATGGGACAATGTCATTCTTTCTGATGGAGGCATAGAATTCCATTGTGTATATATACCACATTTTCTTGATCCATTCATCTACTGAGGGGCATCTGGGTTGGTTCCATATCTTAGCTATGGTAAATAATGCTGCAATAAACATAGTTGTGCTGGTAGCTTTAGTGTGGTCTTGTTTGTAAGCATTTGGGTAAATGCCCAAAAGTGGGATTGCTGGGTCATAGGGGAGTTCTATGTGAAGTCTTTTGAGGAACCTCCATACTGCTTTCCAAAGTGGTTGAACAAGTTTACATTCCCACCAACAATGAAGTAAGGTTCCCTTCTGTCCACATCCCCTCCAGCATCTGTTGTTGTTAGAGTTCTTGATTTTTGCCATTCTAACTGGAGTGAGGTGGTATCTCAATGTTGTTTTGATTTGCATTTCTTTTATGGCTAGGGATGTTGAGCATTTCTTCATGTGTCTATTGGCCATCCTTCTTTCTTCTTCAGAGAAGTTTCTCTTTAAGTCTTTCGCCCACTTATTTATTGGGCAGTTGTTTCTTTGAGGATTTGTTGTTGGGGGATTTAATTTTTTGAGTTCCAAGTATATTTTAGATATGAGACCCTTGTCTGTTGTATGGCTAGTGAAGATCTTCTCCCAATCCGTGGGCTTTCTATTGATCTTGCTAGCTATGTCCTTTGCCATGCAGAAGCTCTGCAACTTTATGCAATCCCATTTGTCCAACCTTTCTTTGATTTGTTGTGTTTCCGGGTCTCTATTCAGAAAATTTCGGCCTGTGCCAAGGAGACCTAGGGTTTCTCCTATTCCATTTCAAGGGAAATTTCTAAGCAGGTAGATTTTTTTCAGATTCTGAGATATCTACACTTTAGCTAATTTGATATAAAAAGTGTTGTTATCTTCCTATCTGCTGAGATTCAGATCCTGGGACTTTAGTGAACTGACCTGACCCTCTGGTAGTTTCAATTGTCTTATCTATTTACCTTATTTAAAATACATATGAAAGTTATAATAACATAAAGAGTAAACATTTCTTGGTGATAGTCCATGTCACATTATAATATTTAAATACTCCTCCACAGCTCTAGTGTCTCAAGGGCTCAAAAACAGGCATAACTTCTTATCTAGCTATATTCCATCTTGAGGCTTGGGCTTAATTGTTGACAGTTAGGAGTCTGTATAGGGGATCAGCTGTTCAGCTTTGTCCACAACTGTAGAGTTCCCTGGGACATGGTTCTTTTTTTTTTTTTTTTGGTCGGTCGTGGGGCTTGAACTCTGGGCCTGGGCCTGGGCGGTGTCCCTCAGCTCTTCAGCTCAAGGCGAGCACTCTACCACTTGAGCTACAGCGCCACTTCCGGTTTTCTGGTGGTTTATTGGAGATAGGAGTCTCATGGTCTCTCCTGCCCGGGCTGGCTTTGAACCTGATCCTCAGATCTCAGCCTCCTGAGTAGCTAGGATTACAGACATGAGCCACCAGCGCCCAGCTCTGGGACATGGTTCTTAAACGGAGACAACCCCAGGTAAATTAGGTCAGTTGGCCACCTTCCACTGTGCTAACAGTGGAAGTTCTGAACCAAAACTTCTGAGTTTGAACCCTAGTTTTGTCATTGTCATAACCTTGCACAGTTACACTGTACCTCAGTTGACTGTAAATCAAAAACAGTAATAATAACAGTGATTTGTGAAATCATTGTGAAGATTAAATATGTTCATACACATACTTCTAGTTATTGGAGATAGTAGAAGATACCAACCTCTTTGTCCTTTACCTCTGGCTTCCTCCACCAATTTTTAAAAACTAATGACTTGTGAGAAACGAATGAAATTGATTTCTACTTACATTGTCTTCACAAGGGTACCCTTCCAGGTACCCTAGTGGGCTTGCTCTGCACTCATACTTGCTGTTCTATATTAGTTGGGCTTTTGAATGTAATGTAAATAAATCAGCAATCAAATCAGGTGAGAGAATGTGACACATTATTTCAGTCCTCTTTACTCTTGCAGGAAGGAAGGTTGGAAGGTTGGAAGTGAAGGAGTCTGGATAGGAGGCATTGGGCTGTCTCAGGCTTGACCCTGGCCCTCCGCCTTTAATTCCCTTGATCTCTGTTTCCTAATCCTTTAAATGAGGGTGGGGAGTGGGTAACTTGATTTCCAAAGCCTTTGATTCTGTCTGGGTGGAAACATTGCACTGGGTGCATTTCCTTCTTTTCTGTGTCTTTCTCTCTAGCTCAGGATATAGAGGGGAAAGAGACACAGTCTTTCTTGTATCTTCTAAACTGCCTCCCAAACCTAAAGCACAACATTCTGAAGTTTCACACAAAGGGTAGTTTGGGCCGTGCTCCCTCTAATTATGGCCCATTAAAGCCCCAGATCCTCCTGTCTGCAGAATGTGCTATTTAACATTCTCACTGGCAATGCCTTCCCTGAAGGAGGCAAGCCATTGCACTCACTCTGTTGATGTTTATGTTGAGAAAGTAGATAATCCTCGCTGCAGTGACAAGTTGATTGAAGCAAGTAAAAACCTAGTGGGGTTTAGAATTCTAATTGCTGACAGATTCATAATGGTGTGTGATGCCTGGTGTCTGCCTTGCTGTCCCTGCTGTTCAGAGCAAATTGTAAAGTCAAAGAGTATATTGTTCCTGGTATGAAATTTCTCAGCCCCAGAATGGAGTCATCAGGGAGAAATGGGGTGGAAATCTGAAGCACTTTATAAATAGGAGGAGAAAAGATAATCAGGTGTTTTTTTTTTTTTTAGAAAAAAGTCATGTGAATTTGGGAGAGGAATATCTGAACTGTCAAAAGAGAGGGCATGAACAGTACATTGCTTGAGATGTACCACTTAACCTTTTGGACTCATCTGTTCAATGTCTGCCTGCCACTGAAATTGTTTAGAATTTTATTGTTTTACAGGGGCTTCTACACACTCTAAGAATGATAATACAGTATTCAATCACAGGCAGTAAAAACATGGTTTGAATATTTGGCTATTTTTAAAATCATTTCTAGGAAGTTGTACAAAGGAGTTTCAGGTCACCCTGTCAATTCATGAATGCAATGTACCTTATTAATATTACCCTTTGTATCATTCTTCCCCAATTCTTCTAGCCCCACTCATGCCCTAAAATTACTTGGATCCCTTTTCACACACACACACACACACACACACACACACACACATATATACATATATATTGATTATTATGACTGTATTCTCTACCCTTTCTCTTCCATTCATCTGTCTTCACTAATGCTGTTGAATGAAAAGTCCTTTAATTCTCAGAACTAGTAGAGAATATCTATTAATAATGATGTATATCATTATGTACATTACTATTGTGGTATACAGTATACATAATAGTATATAGTATATAATATATAATGTTAAAAATGAGGAGAATGGAAAAGGAATAGACTGGACTCGATCATCAACAGGAGAGGACTGTGTATTGAGGAACAGACCTTCCCGTGGCTTGGAGGTTGTGCCAAAGAGTTGGGACAGGAGCTGGGTTTTTATAGAAGGTCTGAGCAAGGAGGTAGAGGTTAATGGAAAAGCCACTAGGTCAAGGAAGGTGGGGGCCTTTCAGTTGGGCCCACAATGGGATGCTTACAGCTGGGCTTAGGTGGATTGCCCTGCCTGCACTTCAAACGAGTTCACACATACCTGGATTTTGCCTGGGGTCTGTGCGGGTCTGGGACAACAGGGTAGGGGGTCAATCCTTCATAGTACATCTTTAGATACATAAAATGATCAGGCCAAGAGAGGAGAGGCAAGTCCTTCATATAATATACTATATTTAATGATATAATACAATTGTAAAACAATAACATAATACAGTTCTAGACATCAATTTTAAGCATTCATAAATATATGTGTAACACTAATTGTTACCAGTTTAATAAGGAGCAAAGTGTATATTTGGAAAAACATTGCAACTGTAGCTATCTAATCTTGTTGCCTATAAAAATGTTTGAAATATATACAACTGATATGAACAGTTATTACTTATGAATGATGGGAAACACAGTTTATAATAATTAAGCATGTTTTATACTTCTATTTATCTACATTTGGAAATAAGGTAGACACAATGTTAGTGCCCCTTCAAATTCTAAAATCTTGATGATTATATAAAGTACTTTCTTTAAGCTTCTGGTGTTTTTGTCCATAAGAAAATGTTTACATGACATTGAAGCTTTTTTGGATCCCCCAATCTTATTTTTGGTAAGATAACAGTGACGAGTTTGGCTAATTAGAAGGCCAGGCAGAACCTATCATTGTTCTACCAGCTATTTGGAAGGTTGTGCTAAGACCCTCGAAAACGATTGCAATGCTTTTATAATACACGGATACATTGTTTTCAAAATTGGCTTTAAAGTCTAATATTTCTCTGCCTTCACAGATACTTTCACTTTGATTAAGAGGCAAGTGATGTTTATTTGGGAGAAATAAGTTCTGGGAATAAAGTGTCTTTTGGGAAGTAGATGATCAGGATTTTAGTCCTGTCTGTCATATTCCACCTGGGGTTTCAAGTGTAAGAAATCCAAATATTAATTTCCTCATTTACAGGGTGTTAACTCTTTGAACTAGGTGAACTTTACAGTCTCCTAAGTTAAAAAAAATCTAAAATTAAATCAAGACAAACAACAACAAAATCCTAAATGTTTTACTTGACAATAAAACAACTCTGGGAGGTGGCCTGAGATAAAAATCCAGAGATTAAGACCATGACAAGTAGGGCTCCTTATTTATTATGGGAACTAAACTATAGCTAGATTACAGCTAGTTTGCCAGTCTTTAGGATAACCAGAAGACAAGGACATAGCAGTATACTTTGAAGGTGAAATTATCCTCTCTATCTTTTCTATTATAATAGTTTTATCTTCTATTTATCATGTCCAGTCTATAACTCTGGTCTGTGTTGTTACCAGAGCTAACCCTCTAAATGGATTATTATTTTCTTGGTTTTTCCTATCTCCCTCCCTTTCTTCTCTTGTTTTCTTCCTTACTCTCTTTCTCCACCTCTTCTCTCTCTCCTTCCTTCCTTTCATTCTGCTTGCCTTCCTTCCTTCCTTTTCCTTCTCCACTTTTCTCATTTCCTCTTTCTTTCCTTCCCTCCCTTCCTTTCTTCCCTCCCTTCCTTGGTTCCCTTCCTCCCTTTCTTCCTGCCTTCCTGCTTTCTTTCTTGTTGTCTAGCTGTCTTTCTTCTCTAGGGAATCTTTCAGGGTAACTTCAAAAACTCTGACATTAAAAAATCCTTTGGAATGAATCATTTCAGGTATACAATAAATAATAATCCTTTTACTCACTCACTCATTGTTATTATAGCCTGCAATTAAAAATCTTACTATACTTAAACTATGAAGCACTTCTTTTTTTAAAATAAACTTTAATTCTGTACTATAATTATCTTATTTTGTCTCAGCATATCTTCCTCTCACATCAATTTGGTTTTTTTAGAATCATCATCTTCTGAATTTATACTAGATTTTCCCTGCTGTAAGATGCCGAGAAGCTTCAGGCATATTATGAGCTAATAAATTGACAGTTTCTAGATTAAAGCAAATATAGAGACAATGATTAAAGAGCTTCCACACTAGTAAAGTGAATAATAAGTACCCAGAGATTGTCTTTGGATAAAGGATCCCTGGGGGCATATTTCAAAGTCCACTGAGTGGCCAGAGGTTAGAGAGCATTTCAAGAAGAACATACCATAAATCACTTACTCTTCATGGCTTTTGCTAAAGAGACATAGACTGAAGCCATGACTCAAGCTTGCCAAGACTTTAAACCTGTGGTTCCAGGAAGTCTAAGAATTCTGAAGCTGAGACCACTGAATTATGTCTCCGGTACCTAAAGCCAATAACGAACGTTAATACCACCCTGGCAACCTGAGCACAGTGAAGTGAGAAGGTTCTCTTCTCTTCTTCAGCTATTTTTTTCCCCCAATCATAGCTTTTCTTCTGTGCTATGAACAGAGAGATGTGAGATTCAGGGAAAAACACTTATGTACTTCAACCCAGAAAAACACTTTTTTAAAAAATTTAATTTTATTTTATTTGTGGAAAAACACTTTTTTAAAATACTTTTTCCACACTGAATTCTTTGGCTAGTTTTTAACACCTACTACCCTTTCCCTGGTGTTGATTTTTCCTTAATGAGCTGTCTCATCCTGACCACCTTCAAGGGTAAATGGCAGAGAGAAAACAGGTCGGATTATTGTCACTGCTGATGGACCATAAAGAAGACAAAGCCTGCTGACAGTGATAAGAAGGAGGACAGGTTCTAGTGCTTTTGTCTTTTCTGATCCACTGACAGTCAACACGTGTTTATGGAAATTGGACTCTGCAGTTTGCTTCCACCTCAGACTCTGGGAATGAAGACTGAGATGGGTGAGGGAAGAAAAGAAGGGGAATGGAATTATACCTGATAGAAATCATGTCTTCTAGAGAGACTTAATTTTATACATTAACTAAATTTCTTCCCTTTCAAGTGGTAAGGGACCAAAAGTCATTGAATTCCTAGTTTTCTGCTGACAACAATGAGAAATATCTTGAAATTGGGTTTAGAAAATATCTTGATGTTGGATATATATAGCCCTTCCTTTCATATAAATATAAGGAAACATTAAGTCAGAAGCAAGGCTGTGATCACACTCACTGAGAATCTTGGCTGGAAGTTAAAATTGGTTTTTCTTTTCACTCTTAAACCTATGCCCAGGTTCAGCTCTTCATTCAAACCACATTGGATTTAAATTCTAACTCTTCTGTTTAAGACTTGGACAATTTTTGGCATGGTAGTTAACCTCTATACTTCAGTTTCCTCATCTAGTAGTTACAGAAAATAATGTCTGTCTTATAAAAGAGTGTTAAGAATTATATGACATAGCCAGGCACTCGTAGTTCATGACTAAGGAAGCTGATATCTGAGGATCACAGTTCAAAACCAGTTTAGGCAGAAAGTCCATGAGACTCTTATCTCCCATTAGCTACCAAAAATGGACAGAAGTGAAGCTATGTCTCAAGTGGTAGAGTACTAGCCTTGAGAACAAAAGCATGAATAGCACTCAGGCCCTGCATTCAAGCCCCAGGACCAGCACAAAACAAAGAAAAAAAAAGAATTAAATGAAATAGCAATATGCTTAACATAGTGTTGCATACATGTTAAAATGATACTATTAATATTATAATTGTAGTAGTAGTGGCAGTATTATGTGTTATATCTGCAATGAATGACATCATGGTCAAAATGTATAGTCTCTAGGGAGGAAAGTATCATCTCCTGGTAAAATGAAAGAGGGGCTGGCTTACTTCACTTAATATAAATTTTTCCAAGTCTTTCCATTTCCTAACAAATGGGGCGGTGTCATTCTTTCTGATGGAGGCATAGAATTCACACACACACACACACACACACCACTTTTTTTTTTTTGTTGGTCATGGGGCTTGAACTCTGGGCTTGAGTGCTGTCCTTGTGCTCTTCAGCTCAAGGTAAGCGCTCTACCACTTGAGCCACAGCGCCACTTCCGGTTTTCTAGTGGTTTATTGAAGATAAGAGTTTCACGGGCTTTCCTGTCGGGGCTGGCTTTGAACCATGATCCTCAGATCTCTGCCTCCTGAGTAGGTAGGATTACAGGCATGAGCTACTGGCACCCGGCATACACATCACATTTTCTTGATCCAGGGGCATCTGGGTTGGTTCTATATCTTAGCTATGGTGAATAATGCTGCCGTAAACATAGTTGTGCTGGTAGCTTTAGTATGGTCTTGTTTGTGATCATTGGGTAAATGCCCAGAAGTGGGATTGCTGGGTCATAGGGGAGTTCTATGTGTAGTCTTTGGAGGAACCTCCATACTGCTTTCCAAAGTGGCTGAACAAGTTTACACTCCCACCAACAATGCAGTAGGGTTCCCTTTTGGCCACATCCCCTCCAGCATCTGTTGTTATTAGATTTCTTGAGGCTTCCCTTATTTGCAATAACTAGTATTCATCTAGGATAATCTTACCAGACAAGCAGAAAAGGTCAAAAGCTATGTACATATGACAATATAAGATGATGCTAAGTGAAATGAACAAAAAGATAAGGACACAAGAGGTTTTATCTTTGTGGCTGTTGTTTTTAATGTACTATGTAATTTTTTGGTTTCTTCTGTATGTTCTTCCCCTGTGGTATAACCTGTTTTCACTGTATTTGATTCCAGTGCCCTGCATCTTGTTTATACATTTTTCTAATTTGGGGAGGTGAAGGAAATAACAAAATGCTGAACTAAGGATACAGGTTGACCCAATGAGATGTGCAAGACACTATGTTTACAACTTTGAGGTGTGGGGGAGGGAGGAGTTGGGGAGGTGGGTAGGGATGGTAGGGGAAAAACAAAAGAGGGGGTAACAATGCTCCATAGGAAATGTACTCATTACCTTACTCAAGTAACTGTAATCCCTGTCTACAGTATCTTTACAATAAAAAATATGAAAAAAAGAAAAAGAGGCAAATTGGATCCTATTTTGTATGGAATTGCCCTGATCAAGTGTTAAGGGGAAGTCAAACTGACCCCATCTTTAATAGCTCCCTCGCCCCTGAGATTGACAGTACTGGTTTCCCACAAATATCTCAGGGCCAGGAAGTATGCTTTTGCCTGCCAAAATGTAAACCCCGCCTTTTGTCGACCAAATTCGCACGCCAATTCAAACCAAAATGATAGATTAGTTTAAACAGCTACTATAAGTTAGACTGTAACTCCATTGGCCACCTACGTGTGGCCTGACATGACTATGCAGTCTTTTGTGTGTGTTCCAAACCCACTGGCCACCTGTGTGTGGCCAGGCTTGACTGCGTAGATTTTGCCTTTATAAACCCTAGTTTGTGGGCTGCTCAGGGTCGCAGTTTCAGCTCCTGAGTCTCTGCTGCGTCCCTGGCTGGTCAGCTATCTACTTCCCCAATAAATTCATCTTTTTACATGAGGCTGTCTCTGAGTCTTTTACCTGTAACACATGAATCTTTTGGGGTCTAGGAATGTGGTTTAGTGGTAGCGTGCTTGCCTAGCATGCATAAAGCCCTGGGCTCAATTCCTCAGTACCACATCCCACATCAACGAAAAAACCAGAAGTGTCACTGTAGCTCAGGTGGTAGAGAACTAACACAAGATGCTCAGGGACAGTGCCCAGGCCATGTTTAAGCCCTAGGACTGGCAAAAATAAGTAAATAAATGAATAACCTCTTTTGAAGCTCTGTATTGTCCTCAAGGTTGTATTCATAATGCTTGGGACGTGGTTCAGTAGCCTTGCTAGAGGATGCAAACCATCTTCTCCAGCTCCGTTATCTATTCTCCCTCCTGATCAGCCTGACTTTTGTTCCTTTCCTGAAGGGTTTGATTAACCTTCCCTTGGCTTTCTGAAGAACTCATGTTCTTCCTCATTAGCAGGCCTTCAAACTTGCTTTCTATTGCACGAATGTTTTCTGAGACCTCCTATCCTGGTCAGTTCTATTTATTCTTTGAATCATTTAGCTCTAGAAAAATCTAAGTAACCTGAGGAAAATCCATACTTAGATCTTTCATATCTAATAAGCCACAGATTTGAATTTCCAGTTTTCTTGTTTATCTTCCTGGCTTGACTAGTCACAGGTCTTATGATTTAGGGATCTTGGTCTGGCCACTGATCGATTCCTCGTTTCTAAACTAGTATCTGCTATGGAGTAGCTGCTCAACAAACTTTTGTCACATTGAGTGTATGATCCACAGGACACTTTTCTCCCTACACAAAGCTTGAAGAGAAAGAAAGCTTCAATGAGACTCAGGGTTGCTGGCACATGGAGATGTCTTACCAAAAGCTGTGGCGACAAGTCTTAAAGGAATAGCCATTTCCCAAGAGGATTTCCTCCAGACCTGTGTTCATATACTGTCAGGCTTTAGGAAAGAATATTGGTTGGCCCGAGAGCCCTGGAATACCAACCATTAGGCTATGGGAAACAGATTAGAATGGTGATTAGGTCTCCATACTAAGCAAGGGACTGGAAGAAGTATGATTTTCATCATCTCTCTGGGTAATCCTCCTGTATATTTTCTCATGATTGCCTGAAATAAGGTTCTTAAATGTTCAGAGGCTTAGAATATGATCCCTTGAATGCATAATTACCTCCATTATTCCAAACAAAGGAGAAGTGTGCTGGCCCCTTCCAAATAAAATAAAAATAAAAATGTGGCCTGCAGCAGAAAGCTGAGCTCAAGTCTCTCACCAGATTCTCTCTCTCTCTCTCTCTCCTCTCTCTTTCTATCTCTCTTTCTCTGTTTCCTTCTCTCCATTCTCTCTTCCTCTATGGTCCTTTCTTTCTTCCTTCCTTCCTTCCTTCCTTCCTTCCTTCCTTTGTTGTGGAGCTTGAACTCACAGCCTGAGCATTATCCTTTTCTGGTGGTTAGAGATAAGAGGACTTTCTTGCCTGGGCTGGCTTTGAACCATGATCTTAAAATCTCAGCCTCCTGAGTAGCAGGATTACAGGTGTGAGCCATCAGCGCCCAGTGCCCAGGTTTTTGTTATACTTTCTGTCACAGGAAATGCTCCACATCCCTGAGTCTATGACCTTTCAAATTGTCCGTGACCAGACGAGAATAAATGCAAACAGCACATTGGGTTCTCTGAGCAGAAGACCCTACCACAAACTAACAGGTTACAATGCCCTATTACAAAATAGGGCTGTGCTAGAGCAAAGACGTTTGCCACACAGCTTCCTAATTAGCATCAGTGTCTTTCTCCTATTCCCATGTCTTTTAAGTTTTAATGATCCAATTTGTGTGTGTGTATGTGTATATGTGCATGTGTGTGCAAGTGTGTGTGTATGTGTTTGTGTGTGTGTGTGTACTGTAGCTTGAAAATAGGGCCCTTTCAATCCAAAAATTCATATGGAACAATAAAAGACCCCGAATAGCAAAAACGCTCCTCAATGGAAAGAACACTGCTGGAGGAATATCAATACCAAACTTCAAACTCTACTACAAAGCCATAGTAATCAAAACAGCTTGGTATTGGCATAAGAACAGACCTCAGGACCAATGGAATAGAACTGAAAACCCAGAAATGAACCTACAGACCTATAGCCATCTAATCTTCGATAAGGGAGCTAAAACAATAGAATGGAAGAAAGACAAGCTCTTTAGTAAATGGT
>NW_012267261.1:1727898-1786109 GCF_000151885.1 Dipodomys ordii
GAAATGTACGCATTATCCTGCCCATGTAATTGTAACTCCTCTGTACAGTATGTTCACAAATAAAATAAAATTAAATTAAAAAAAAGAAAAGAAAATAGGGCCCTTTGTTTTCACTTGGCTTTTCCCCTTTACCACTTGAACTATGTCACTACTTTCAGCCTTTTACTAATAAATTGGAAATAAGAGTCTCATGGGTTTATCTGCCTGAGGTGGCTTCAAACCATGATCCTCAGGTCTTAGTCTCCCAAGTTTCCAGAATTACAGGAGTGAGCCACCAGTGCCTTGTCATCCTAAAACTTTAGAGTGCTCTGCTTCTTATAGAATAGGTACTAACTTACATTCTCTAGGACTCTCTGCAGTACAATGAGAAAGACCCTGGATGGATTTAAGCTGACTGAATCTCTGACATGTACCAGCTTTGGGACCCTAAGATGTTACATTCCCATGGGTTTGCTTATTAGTAAAAGATGGTACTACTCTTTCATTAGAGATGAGCCAATTTTATTGAAAAAGGCTCAATAATAAATATTTCACGCTTTGTAGGCTTGTTGAACCTATTCTTTCTTTGTAGCAGCCACAGACAATGTGGGTGAATATGGCTGTGTTTTAGACACTCAAATTTGGAATTCCATCTACATACTATGAGCCATAAAGTTATCATTTGCTCAGGTTTTCCCCTTTGATTTTTACATGTAAAAACTATTTTTAGTTCACAGGCCAGAGCCATGTGAAATTTGGTGGTAGGACACATTTTAACAGTGTTCTCAAAGGAGGGTTTACAAAAGTTTCAGAAGGTCATGGGCAGTACAAATATATAGCAATATGCTTTTTTCTATTGATCTGATTTGGCATCACAATATTTGATTTACTTTGAATTTCAAATGCAATTACATGTGAGTATGTGAAATCCTGTTTATCAAAGGGAGTTGTTAAGGGACTGAGGATTTTTTATTTTGAGTATCTTGAAGTTCTTCATGTTCTCTGTTTATGAAACCCAGGATTGTATTATAGCTGATCTCTGCCTTCTTGAGTGATTTTTAGGCGACTACGGACTAAGCAACATTTGCTAAATTTCACTTATTCATGGCTGTGAGAGGCAGCCAGTGCATGACTAATACAATGGAGTGTATGAAAAAATCATTTATACCACATCAACTTCAAACTGCATCCTATTTCCTTCCTCTGAAGATTTACCTTCCTAATCCTTTTTTTGCTGATATGAAAATGAGTTTGCATAACCTAAGCTCATACTGGATTATGGAAGAATTGGACTGTAGAGGGCAGATGTGCTGGAAATGCAGTAAAAGCGATGCCCCAGGTTAAATCTTCCTCCTTGATGTCCCTTGATTCCACCTCCCTTCTCCCCAACCACTGAGACTTTCCTTTCACTGGAGCCACTGTGCTTTCCTTTTTACTCTGTCCATGCTTCCTACCCTCAGTATTGGGACTTTTCATGTTCCAGACTGGCAATAAATAGTATTTGAGATCTTAGAAGCAAAAAGCAGTTCTTGTGACTTAGACATGTGTTCTCCACTCACATGGAAAGCAGATAAGTGCTACTGCAGTAATGAGTTCCTGAATTAGGAGTATGTTTAATGTATTAGAGGGTCCCAGGGAAGCTGATATAGCCAGTGTAGTGAAGTAGCATTGAGGATCAAGGTCAGAGAAATCATACGCATTCAGATGATGGGCAGCCATGTAGGTCATTCCTTGTAGGTATTGTCTCATGGGAATTTTCATAGTGAGATGGGAAGTTTTTTGTTCTTTTGAGCACTAGGGCTACATGATATAGTCTGAGCACTAGTAGGACCTCTTGAGACGCTCTGATTTAAACAGTTTTTAAGGGTCAAGAGAGAATCAGAGATAGTACTAAGAAGACTAGTGTTCTAATCATCCAGATGAGATCTAATGTAGCTTTGATGAGGGAGTTATACTGTAGATTCATGTAAGTGATTAATATCTGGGAATTGTGGGGAGATAAGATGCAATATCATTTTATAAGAGAATAAATGGAGATTATATGAAAAAGAAAAAAAGTAAAAGATAACTTCAAAGTTTTACCCCCAAATGGCTATCAAGATGGAGTTTCTAATTTAGAAAGAGGTTTCGGGTTATAAAATAGAAGAAATTGATCTGGGACATGTTATAGGTGGAATGTCTTTCTCTCTTTCATGAGGAGTTACATCAAGTATATAAATAGAGGTTGCAGGGCTGGTGAGCGATGAGGAAGTGGAAATATGAACACGGGTGTTGGTAAATAGAAATGTATACATCTTAGCTAATATCACCTTATATACAGATAAGGTGATACAGACGCAGATACAGATACAGATAAGGCCAGATGTTTCCCCCCTTGATGTCACCCACGTCTCTCATAGATTAGACATACCCTTGCAAAAAGTGCACAAGGGAATTCATAAATTGACATAACTTCTGTTGTTGTTGGTTGTGGGGCTTGAATTGTGGGCATAAGTGTTGCCCTCAGCTCTTCAGCTCAAGATGGGCACCCTACCATTTGAGCCACAGCACCACTTTCAGTTTTCTGGTGGTTAATTGGAGAAGAGTCTCCCAGACTTTTCTGCCTGAGCTGGCTTTGAATTGCCATCCTCAGATCTCAACATCCTGAGTAGCTAGGATTATAGGCATGAGCCACTGGCACCTGGCAGCCAGAATTAAATGTTTGTCTTACTTGTTGGTACTTAAGATTAAACCCAGGATCTCATACATACTGGTCAGGTACTCTACTGCTGAGCCACACTTAGAGCCTTAAATTTTACTGGTTATTTTTTGAAATAGGCTCTTATTTTCTGCCTGGGACTTTATAGGCTACAAACACATTTTTTTCACTTTCTAGAAGTCACTGGATGACAGGTGTACATTACCACATCCAGCTTCCCCCTGTTGAGATGGAGTTTTATGGACATTTCTTCCTGGGCTAGTCAGTAACTGCAGTTCTCTCAATTTGAGTTTCCCCATTAGCTTAGGATAATAGGTAAGTACCATTGTGCCAAGCTAAGGATTGAGAACAAAGTCTTTTGAACTGTTCTGCCTTGACTGGCCTTGAACTTTCCATTCACAATCTCCTAAGTAGCTATGACTACAGGTCTGATCCATTAACACCTAGCTGGCAGAGCTAAAATTTAAAGTAAGACTAGCAAGAATTGCAAATATCAATTTTTTTTGTCACTAGATTGATCAGGGGCTTGAAGAAAGATGTATGGTATGTTGTTCAGATTTCTTAGTATGTCTGTGCTGGGTGGACTAGCAATATCACATGTGCTAAATTTTTTAAGAGAGTACAATCAATATACGACCTTAGTAGAACAGTAAGCTCAAAAAAAGTAGAACAGTATGTTCAAAACAGAAGAAAAATGAAAGCAATATAAGCTTTCATCAACGGATGAGGGTGATATTCAATGATCCTGCTTTTCTTTTCTTTTCTTTCCTTTTTTAGTTCAGAATACATCTGGATGGCAACTCTTGGATCTAGATACCAGGCTTTTCAGAGATACTGACAATTAGAAAGAAGCTTCTTCAGTGGATCTTGACTCAAATCACTTCCTATGAGGGAATAAGTGGAACTGTCTTACCATCTTCTTCTATCTGAAGAGCCACAATGAGGGAGAGATTTTTCTTTTGCTCCGTGGTCCTGATATTCAGATTCAGACTAATATGGAAGCTTTTGGGCAAATGTGCTGCCTCTTCAGATGAGCTAGACTGTGCTGTTCAATAATGAGACTTCGCTGTTCCTGAAGGGTAATGAGGTCCCCATGCAGGGAATGTTAAAACAAGAAATCCATACCCATTTCTTTTTTCAGGAAACTATACAGGAAGAAGCCTGCATCATTTTCCTTTCATTACATTGTAGAGTCTGTCTTAAAGGGATGAAATATTAGCTCTCTTAGCAGGAAGGTGGTTAAGTGACTACTGTCTCATGCAAATGTATCATGGTTTCAGCTGAGATTGACACAGTAAAATTATAAGTCAATCTTGTTTGGTTGGCCCACTTTTAAACAAACAATAAGACCACAGTAATGCTCCCCCCCCAAGACATATATAAAATTTAGTCTCAGAATAATACCTAGGTTGAACACCATGCTCCTTTGAGTTTGCAACTTAGAGTTTGGAAGTTAGGCCATCACCTATTTGTTTTTTTTCCAGGAATTAACATTGTATATCTATTTATTTAGCCAATGCTTTTTAAGTACTATCAGGTACTATGTTAGTCACCTGAGTTAAGGAATTAATTAGAGCAATGTTCTGCCTTTAGGGAACTCCTATAGAAGCTCTTATATCAGAAAACTAGTTTGAAGATAACTAAGTTATATGCTACACTAGAATTGTAATAGGAGATGGTGGTGGTTGTAGATTTCAGAGGGCTGATAAAGTCAAGATATTAGAGGTAATGAAATGTTTAGCAAGGAAGGTAAAGATAGATGATTGTGTCTGGCAGAAAGACATGTATTAAGGTCTAGAAGAACCAACTATTTTAACTTGGGTGAAGGATCAGTTAAATGAGTGGATGGTGTCAAGATTGAGTAATTTGGTCTTTTAAGTGGTTTCAAAAGGGGGTTCATAAAGGACCCAAAGATTTAGAATTTTATTCTGAAAGTCATAGGAGTCATTCGATGACTTTAAAACATACAAGTGATAAATCAGATTTCAGATCTTTGAAACCTGAGAAGTGAAAAGTAAGTAATAAAAAAGTTTTGGCAATAAGAAATATACATAGGAATCCAGGGTGAGAGAGAATCTAAAGTACGCTTGAATCCCCTTGATCATAGCTTTCCTCTTTGGTCTAATCTATCTATCTATCTATCTATCTATCTATCTATCTATCTATCTATCTATCTATCTATCTATCTATCTATCTATCTATCTATCTATCTATCTATCTCCCTAATAGCATTTCCATCTTCTCCAGAAGTTCCATGATGCTATATTGTAGACAGCCCCCTTATGTCCAGCCCTAGATTTCTGTCACTACAAAGTTTTTTCTTGTCTTTTATATACACTCATAAATGGATCTATCTAGTATGTACATTTGATCTGGATTTTTTAAATCAGCAATTATTTTTTGAACTATGGTATAGTGGTCTGTTACATGGTAACACCAAAATTTGCAGATAATGGAAAGTGGAATATTTCTAAGTTTTAGCTTACTGTAATTTTTTTTTCCTCAAGGGAGTGGCTCATGAATGAAATCCTACCTACTCAGGGGCTGGATTTGAGGATTGTGGTTCAAAGCCAGCTGATCAAGAAAATCCATGAGACTATCTCCAATTAACTGCCAGAAAACCAAAAGTGGAATGGTGCTGTGGCTCAAAGTGGCAGAGCACTAGCCTTAAGTAAAAAAAGTTTAGGGGCAGTATTTAGGCTCTATGTTCAAGCTTCATAACTGACAAGTAATAATAAACTCTACTGAAACAGAGCCTCTAGTATACAAAGATGTCACTTATTAATATTCTAAAAAGTTCTTTTTTAAATTTAGGAAATCTACTTTTTTTGGCGGGTGGGGGGGTGGTCATGGGGCTTGAACTCTGGACCCGGGCCTTGTCCCTCAGCTCTTCAACTCAAGGCTAGTGCTCTACCACTTGAGCCAAGCTCCTCTTCCGGTTTTCTGGTGGTTTATTAGAGATAAGAGTCTCATGGACTTTCCTGCCCAGGCTGGCTTTGAACTGTGATCCTCAGATCTCAGCCTCCTTAGTAGCTAAGATTACAGGCATGAGCCACCAGTGCCTGGTTAGGAAATCTACTTTTTTTGTATGTGGAACTGAGAACTGATCCACACCACTTGATCTACACTGAAATCTTTTGGTAATAGGTTTGTTTTTCAGATAGGAGCTCATGCTTTTGCTCAGGCTAGCCTTATACCTGGATATTCTTTATCATCTTCAAAATAACCAGGATTTATAGGTATGTACCACTATACTTAGCCAGAAAATCTACTCCTAAAATTTGCAAAATAGAATTATTTCTTTAAGATCTGTCACATGGAAATAAACAGAAATATTTAATAGATTATAAAGTCACTGCTATGAAGATATTTGTCATGACAGTTAAAAAAACTTCATTACATTTATTCCTTTAAAACTGATTTATCTTTTGCAACTTTATCTTTTATGCTTTACATTTTTAGATGGCCTATATGAAAATTTAGGAAGAAGGGCTTGTTTTTACATTTCTAATTTCTTACTCCAAGAACTAGTTTTATATACAAACACACATACGTGTGTGCGTGTGTGTGTGTGTGTGTGTATTTGAATTTGCATTGTAATTTTGTGGAAGTTGTGTTTATCTCACAGATCAGCTTTTGTCACTTTTATTCATACTCTGAACTTGGTGAAAATATTAGAAATCGCATGGCTGCTTGTTTAAAATGTTATTGCTTCTTCATTATACATCTGGGAATATCTTATCATCTAGTAGTCTTTAACCAAATGCCTTTCAGAGAGGTTTTTGGTGTCATCCAATAGATTCACCCTGTTATGCAGTCATTATAATCATTTTCATTTATTTTTTCTGTTTTGTAATTTTAATTGAAGTGTTCCTATTCATTTTGAACTCTTTCTCTTATAAGAATCAAATTTAATATCTAAGTCAATTTTGTGGGAAAGAACTTCCCTCCAGAAAAAAAGATGTTTATTTCTACAAATGTTCAAATTGGAAATCTGCCAAAACAAAATTAAGTGACCACAAACCCACACAGAAATAAAAAGTAACAAAAATCACGTTCTAGGGGTCAGTGCACTTCATAGTCTTTGCTTGCCATCTAGTTGTCCTTCAAATGACTTGCAAAAAATTAACGCCCTAGCTCATCAAAATATATATTTTTCTTTGGCTTTTGAAAATTAAAAATAATTACTAAAAAGAGAAAACTTGAAGGAATTCACAATTAATTTGCTTGACTCGTTTAGTTGTCATAAACAGAATATGGAGGTCAGGAAGGCTATTTGCAGCACATGAGGGAGGTTCATCTTCAAGTTTTAGCTTTCTTATAAACAGTATAAAAATACCCACAATTCCAAGTATGAAGGGACACAGACAATCTCATCAGAGAACTGCACAGACAATACAGGTGCCCAAGCTGTTCTTCATGGAGTGACGGTCAAATTGATACACTTTCTCTGTGTAAAGTACTTCCCATCTTGTTTCAATACTCTGAGAGGTCAAGAATCAGTCTGAGAAACTCCCATGTAGAGTCTACTTCTGGTGATGTACAGATTGGAACTGCTGTCCAGTCATGAATCACATACTCAAACTCTCTCCCTTCTTTGGTGTACTTCTTCAGTACTGAAATATAGTCCCTTACTAGAACCTAATATATTGGAAATAATGTGTACAACTTGTGGGTGGGGAAGGTGGGGGGGAGGGAAAGTAGGAGAAAAATGAGGGAAGGGGTAACAAGTTTGACAAGAAATGTACTTATTACTTTACTTGTGTAACTGTAACCCCTCTATACATCACTTTGATAATAAAAAAGAAAACAAAAGAATATAATTTTAGAACAACAACAACAAAAGATTGTCTAGGACTTGGCCACATGTTTTCTGCATAAATTTCTTGCGTCCATCAATCACCATTTGGTCAATCTCTGCCATAGTGACCATCTTTGGTTTCAGTTTGACTATCTCACATAATATGCCTCCACTTCCACCTCCCAGAATCAGTACATCTTTCCAGTATAATCTTCTTTGTCACTTCCCAGGATGGCCTGGGTTTCTACAAAATTACCCTGTGCCAAATAAACATCCCCACTAAGAATGAGACTATTTCCAAGGTGCTTTGAGTGCAGAATTTTAATGTTCTGGTAAGGTGAATCTTCACCATACACCGCTTCATCTTTGTTATACTCAACCAGGCATCCATCAACAGAGGGCCAGTATCTGTCAATAGCCCTTGTGCATTGTTGTTGGAACTCTGAAGGTCCAGCAACATCAATCCATGCGGGTAAATTCTCAAGTTGGCAAGGCTGACATTTTTGTTTGTGTAGGTTGCTGAATAGCTCTGGTCCTGCTGGGTATGCACAGACTCTGCCATTCCTTGCTCCTAGAAAATGGACTGGAGGTCTTTTAGGGTAGTTTCACCATCCACATTGGCACTGAGCATGAAGTTGAGCATGCTGAACCTTGCTGCTGCCATAGAGAGGAAAGGTCCCATGCCAGGTCTAGGGAGACTGGGAAGCCACACCGTGTGTCAGGCTGTGGCCAGTGGGGTGGGCTATTTTCATTTTATACATGATGGGATTTAATCATAGGCTAAACAAACATCCCCCAGTGAGACAACTCAGACAACAGCAGAACACTAGGTTCAAAGATGCTTTGCCCAAATCTTGCCATCTGTACCAGTCAATGATCACTTTTGCTGACCTAACCATAGGCCGGATGCCTGGACTATCTATAAAGTATCTGGTTGTTGTTGTTTCACAGTGGTGATACTGACTTTAAGCTCAGAACCGTATTTTTGCCAGGCTGGTGGTCTTTTTCTCAGTCATGCCTCTGGCTTCCTATTTTGCTCATTATTTTGGGGTTAGGGACTTACTTTCTGACTGGGAGAGTGCCTGAGCCACTCATCATTTCTGGGATCACAGGGTGTGTGCCACTCAAGTCCTGTCTCCATCCATAGGAATGGAGTGACAAGGACTTTGGTGCCTAGATAGGCCTAGAACTGGGATCCTCCCAATCTCAGTCTTCCACGTAGCTTAGTCCAGTTATGGCTTGACAGAGTGTTGCCTAAACTTTTTTGACCAGGCTGGTCTTGGATCTTGATCTTCCCCTTGTTATTCACCCAAATCATTAGGATTACAGGCATGGGCCACGAGCTCTCACTCTTGAAAGCATAAATGCTCTATAGTTTAGCAATAAGTCAAAATCAATCTAATAGAGAAATCTAGCTGTGGTATTTTCTGTTCTCATTGCTAATTCAATCATTCAGCTACTCAAATTTTTATGGAAGTCCTATTTTTATGAAAAGCATTTCTAAATTCTAAGTCATGAGACTAACGTGGGGATACATTACTGTTTTTTAGCAACCTCTTGTCTAAGAAGAGAAGTAAAATAAGAAAATAAGGGGGGACCAATGCAACCATGACACTCACAAGACTATGCAGGAAAGGATCTGTATAACTTGAGGAGGGGATGGGGAGAGGGAAAGAGGGAGAAAAATGAAGGAGGGGGTAGCAAGTTTGACAAGAAATGTACTCACTACCTTATTTATGTAACTGTAACCCCTCTGTACATCACCTTGACAACATTAAAATAAAAAAGCACTCCAATGAAAAGTAAAAGCATTCTAATAACAATAAAAAAGGAAATAGCAAGAGATATTTAATCTTCATTATATACCAGGCCAAATTGTTTATACTATTTTATTATTTAAGTATCACAACAGATATTTTGATGATCACCATTTGGTAAAAGAAGAACTTCAGGAAATTAGAAAACTTGTTCAAAGTAATGCAACCAGTAAAGGACAGAGTTAAGATTGGTACCCAGGGGCCTGTCTTTTTTTTTTTTTTTTGGTCAGTTATGGGGCTTGAACTCTGAGCCTAGGCGCTGTCTCTTAGCTCTTTGAACTGCAATCCTCACATCTTAGCCTCTTGAGTAGCTAGTATTACAGGCTGAGCCACTGGCACCTTTTGTTTTGTCTTACTTTATTTTGTCTGATATCAGATTTGATTGTTTACCTATGTATACCGTTCTAGAATGCAAAATGCAAACATTGGTCATCTCTTCAGCCCTGATACAGGGTTTGTAGTTGTTTGGTGAATGAAAGAATTGGATTCATTTGCCAATGTATGCTGAAGCAGGCATGCTAAGGGTTAAATGTTTTTAAAACTGGATAGGGGATGAAGTAGTTACCTATTTCCTTTGTGATAACCATGACCTAGCTTCAGGTAAAGTGATTTTCTATCCTGGTATTTCTGAAAATGTTGTTTCCCCACCCATGGATCTAATTTTCTTCTTCTTCCCTTACAGGGAACAGCTGTATTGAAGTCGAATGTAAAAAAAAGTAGTTTAGATGAGGGGCGTAGATCATTTTCAGGCCTGTTTTTCAAACCTGAGGCCTATATCTCAACCATAAAAGGGTGGCCAGCCTGCTTTCAAAATCTGGCAGCAGTAGCAGCTACTTAGCCCAGGAGAGCACAAAACTCACTTTTGGCCAGCCCTCTACATACGTTCTCCCCACAGACTAAAGTACCTTTTATCTCATAAAGCTCTGTCTTCTCTCTCCCCTTCCTGCTTACAATTGTTTCATGTTACTTCTATTGAAAATCCTGACTTCTCACTCAATCCAGCCACTTTACTTCCATCCAGTTCTAACCCTCTTTTCCACTCCTGTACAGAGAGGAGACCTTAGCAGAACTCACACACCACGTTACAGGCTTGACAAACAGTCCTCCTTCTGATCTGGAAGACACCTGGTACACTCATGGCAGTTTCATGTCTACCTTCTTGGGCTATGCCATCGTTAATAACTCCACCATTATCACTAAAGGCAGAACTTACAGTCTTAACTAGGCCTTAACTCAAGCCAGGGTTAGGAGAATTAACATGTATACAGATTAAAAGTGTGTCTATCATGTTCTCCATTCACACGCAGCTATCCAGAAGGAGTGTGGCTTCCTGTCTAAAAAAGGGACTCCCATTATTTTTTTTCACATTCTCAAAGTGTGATCCCTTTCCAGACTCTTGTATTTTTATTTTATTGTAGACATTCTGTACAGAGGGGTGACAGTTACTTGAGTAAGGTACCTTTCTCGTTGAACATTGTTACCCACTCCATTGTTGATCTCTCACTATCCCTTTCCTTCCACTTCTGTGTCTTTTGAGTATCATTGTTGCAATGGGTCATCCTTTGTACTTCTTTCAGCATTTTGTTATTTCTCTTCCCATCCCCAAATCAGATACATGTATCTACAAGATAGAGGGTACCAGAATCAAAGAGATTGCCAGGGGTAAACCAATGGAAGAAGAAAAATGAAATAAAGTAAGAAGAAAGAACTAGATAGAGTACATTGGGGACAGCAAGGTTGACAACTGCAAAAAAGACTTGGTTCCATGTGTTGGAGTTCATTTCAATTAGCATCATTTCATACGGTCATATGTACATAGCTCTTGAGCGATTATGATTCTCTGCCAGGACTATCCTAGGCATATACTAATTATTACAAATGAGGGAAATCATAGAGCCTGTGTTTCTTTGGGGACCCCCATTATTAATGCTCCACTTAATCTTAAGCTCGGAAGCAGCTTCCCTTCCTTGACAGGCAGCCATTGTTCACTGCCAGGGACATCAGACGAGACTAGACACTATCACAGTGGCTAACTTAAAGGCAGACCAATGGCCCAGGGCTGGGAAGGTGGCTCAGTGGTAGAGTGCTTGCCTTGGATGCATGAGGCCCTGGTTTCAATTCCTCAGCACCACATAAGCAGAAAAAGCTGGAAGTGGCCTCGTGTCTCAAGTGGTAGAATGCTAGTCTTGAGCTGAAGAGATGAGGGACAGCACCCAGGTCCAGAGTTGAGGCCCCAAAACCGACAAAACAAAACAAAACAGCTAGTGGCTTAGAGAAAACTTCCAGCTCCTCTATTCCTGGTACTGCCTCTGATCTATCCCTCTTATATCCCACAGGAATTCGAGGAACTTACCCACCGGACACTCTCCCAGAAGTGCAGGGATGGTGGTCTCTAGGGGGATGACTTGTTCTTCCTAAAACACAAGCAGACAGCTTTCTTTCCCACATTCATCAGGCCCTATTCATTGGATATAAGCCTCTCTCCCACCTTCTTAAATCTTTACTCTATTTTCCTAGCCTAACTGCTTGACTAAAAAAGATTACCCAAACCTGCCCTACTTGTTTCCTCACCTCCTCCACGCAAGGTGGCCTCAGAAAAGCTAGTATTCCCACACACTAAGTCAGGGATATATCCTAGGGGAAGACTAGCAGATAGAGTTCACTTACATGCTTTTGTGCAAGTGACAAAAACACCTTTTAAACTATGGTAGATACTTTTTCAGGATGGACCAAGGCCTATCCCACAATGACAGAGTCTGCTGACATTATTACTTCTGTCTTACTAAAAGAAATTATGCCTAGATTCAGCCGACTCAGGTCACTATACAGACCTGCCTTCATCTCCAAAGTGACCCAAGGGGTGTCAGCCACTTTAAATGTCCAGAAGAACCTTCATGTTCCTTATAGGCCCAGTGCTCTGGAAAGGTCGAAAGAGCTAATGCACTTCTTAAAACACAACTGACCGAACTTTCTTTGGAACTTCAGCAACCTTAGCTGGCACTGTTACCTCCTGCGCTCCCCTGCCTACGTGCCTGCTCCCTGTAGCCCTATACTTTTTAGCCCTTTTGAATTAATGTAGGGAAAACCTTTCCTCTTAGGAAATTTCCCTATGAATCAAACAAAGACTCCACTAACAGGTTATCTTCCCATCCTAATTTATTGTAGACATATGTTAAGCCAACATGTTGATGGTTGAATGTCTCCCCCAGCCTCAAGAAGGCTCTTTCCTGAAGTAAGGGAAAGACTAGGTCTAAGTAAATCACCTTGTTCTCCCAACCATCCAGGTGTCTAACCAGGTGATGGGAGTTGCTCGCCAGGCTTCTAAGGCCCAGAGGTGAGACAAACCATCTTTTGATTTAGGGCTAAACACCGTTTGGACCTAAAGAGGATATGTAAATGTATCCTGTTGTTTAGCCTCCGGGAAGCCCCACCTCCCAAATGATGGGTGTGCCTGAATTCCTAGAGGCAGGTTAGGGAGTTGGATGATAGGTTACAGGACCTGTTTGTCCTGTGCCTTGAACTTGGGAGACTCTGGAGTTTCCTGTAACCTTGCCCCCAGGCAGGACCCAATTTTAGGCCATTGCAGGTGCCATTATGCCAGGCCTGGTGTGCTGTCTCCTGTCTCCTCTGGTCCACATTGTGTCCCAATTCAGCTCTCCATTGGGTTTGATCTGGGTTGTTGGTATTGTTTGTCTGCTCTTTCCTCTCCTGCTCTCATGGCTCAGTTTTCTACAGTGTTAAGTATATTCATGGGGTTGCAGGTCTTTGTGACAATAGTCCACTTGAAGGCTCTTAATAAAAATTCCCAATTTGACCTCTCAAAATGTGGCGTCTCTGTATCTCACTGCCTGGATTCTTCTTATAGCATTCCCTTCTTCGCCTCCAATTTTGCCTGGAGATCAAATATTTCTCAAGACCCTTCATCTATCTGGTTTATATTCTAAATCAACAGGCCCTCACCAGATTGTACTGACCATTCCTACTGCAGTTAGGCTCAAGGGACAGTCACAGTGATTTCATCTGTCAAGAAGAAAAAAGGCTCATGCTTCTGTCCCTTCTATATGGACACTGATCCAAGGTACACTTGCTCTTCTCTCAGACCTGCCAAGGTAAAGCTGTCTTACATACCTGAAGAGGATGAGAGTAACACCAATCGGCCTGCTCTCCTCCACTTCCCTCTCCACCTCATTCCTTTTGTCATCTCCAAGTCATCCAATTTTTTTCTTTTCCAGTATTTTTTTTTGTTTCTAATTGTTCTGAAATAAAGAGGTCAGGTCTGGCCAGCTCCATATTGGCCCCATAGTGGATTGTAGGGTCTGGTATCTTGTCTTCATCCTGGGGGAAGAAAACTCCCTGCCCATTTCCTGCTTCCCAGGTAATGGGGATGCCCAGATCCCTGGAGGCAGGACCAGGCACTTGGCTGAATTTGTCACACAGTGTTACTGAATTTGTCACACAGTGCCTGGGACTGGAAATTTCCTGTGGATCTGCTCCCTGTGCTGACCTTATTTAGGCCCGGACCAGCCCAGCAGCCAGGACACCATGCCACATGTGTCCCTGTGATCATGTCCTGTCTCCTGTGTCCTGTCTCGTCTCCAGTCATCATGGAGTCCCAATTCAGCTCTCCATTGGAGTTGAATTGGCTTGTTGGTATTGTTTTTGTTATTTCTTTCCTCTTTAGCATGTTTCTTAGTGGTGTTATGTGTTTGCCTGCTGCAGGCCTTTGTAACAACTGGCTGCCTGCTAACTGTATAATATTCTATATTTTAAAATGTGGCTTCTGGGATGATTCACCTTACAATAATTCAGTCCCTGCCTAATAAGATTTCTTTCAGAAACTTCATCCAAGGGTGCAAATGTGCATTCACCACCAAGGAACAGTTATTGCTGCCTTCTCCTGGACTGAACAACATCTCCACCTTTTACCCCTAATGTCTCCTAGCCAGCAGTAATTAGATAGAGAGAACTAACACCCATTTATAACCACCAAAAGGCTAGACTATTAGGGCTGCCTGGGAAAAATGCACCCCCCCCTTTGTTCAACTTCCAAACATATGTGGCCCTCTCTGGAAGTCCCTACCCAGCACCTGTAACCCACGTAACTGGCATACCTGGGGGCCGTAGGAGATCCCCCCCCAGGCTCTGAGGTCACTTCCACATCCACTGTGGCCACACTTCCTCCCCACCTTCCCTTATAATCTATCTCCATCATTAGTTCCTTCCTCTGCACACCTGCATCTCACGTGGGCCGGTTCTTAAAATAAACTCTCTCCCCTGTACCTGAACAACCATACTGAGATCTCTTTTCCCCAAACCTTACAGTCATCAATATAACAGATCCCAATGTTTGCTTCTTAGAACTCCCAAACAGCTGAAGAACTTCTGTGTGGTCAGGTGTGCAAAGATTCCTTCCTCAACAACACTCTTGTCCACCACATTAAGTTTCCCATGTCATCTGCCAAGGAGACTGGGAGATCTCTGGAGCTTGAACAACTCACTTACTTTAATGGGCTCTAATAAAGACTCTTGTCTTGGAGCTGTTAATTGGATCTTCCAAGGTCATAAAGATACTTAGGACTTTAAAAAACTAACTCCTCCAGTCACAAGGGTAAAAATCACTAGTAATTACCTTCTATTTTAGAATTTGAATCATAAGCACTCCAAGAGGTTTGAGAGAAAGATATCAAAACTAAAGACCCGGATGTATAAGAACAGGTAATTCTTAAGTGGGAGGGAAATGGGTAAGACAATGAAAGACGTAATTGATGTAATTTCTGGTTCCTCTGACACCTACAGTCCTGCTGGATCAGTCTCTATATTAGCCAGAATATTCATTGCAAGACACTGCAAGAGCTATATCAATTTCAAGGTCGCAGCTTTGACTGTGCCTGTCTTTATTTATTTCTTTTGGGAGGGAGATGGGTCGAGTGGAGTAGGGAGGTAGAAGGTAAACGAGATGTGGGGGTTATTTCAGGCCTTGTTTCTCTAAACCTTCCATGTCTGAGCTCTGGGCCAGACCTTCTGTTGTGAAACAGTGGAGCAGTTGTTGCGGTCTGAAGATAAACAACATTCCAGCAGTTCCCCCAAGGCTACTGGAGGCCTTGTGCTTTTTAACATTCCCTCCTGGCCTACAGTGATCCAGGAGCTCAGCATGACTACAGTACCTGCTACAGCACACACAGCAGTAGCTTTGTGGTCTCTGGACTCTTAAACTGGGTTCCAGTAATGAGCCCTGGGTGAGGTTTGGGTGCCTCTGCCTGGTTATTAAACTGATGAAACACTGGAATCTTTTGTGTAGCTTTGGAAGTGCAAGCTGTGCTGATTGGAGGTTGGTAAGAACAAGGGCTCTTTGCCCTGATGGGCACAAGGTTTCCACCTCCATTAAACTTTGAGGTGGAATTAGGACTCCCTGGGGTTATATAAGGGCAAGTTTGGAAATCACATGCAAGTGGTTACCAAAATCATCCTGGGTTTATCTTGAAAAGGTTGACCCAAGGTTGTTCTACTCACTAGAACAAGCATTTCATATAAATTTTTCATAAGTTCTTCTTTCTTATATAGGTAGGTGTGGCTTTAAACAGCACAAAACCACAATAAACCAAATAATAGCTGAGACTTGCCTTTCACTTTATGATTGAGGGTGGTTTATGGGATGATTCATGGACTGCCAATGCCTGCCTGGTCCCCAACTTAGATCTATCTTCAAATGCCATCGGGCCAACAAATCCATTCCATTTGTATTATTTTCTACTGCTTATCGATTCCATTTACACCCATTGTTCTAATTGATCCCCAGATTATCCTCTAAGGCTTATAAAGGGGATTTTCGTAATTTCAGTTTAATTAGAAATGGAAGGTCAAAGGAGATGACATGACTTTCCCAACATCTTAGAGTTGCCACCATTATATAAGCAAAACAGTTCAACTTCTGTTGCATTAGGTATTATTTTTTCTTTCTATACATGTGTGTAATGTTTAATTTCATGGGTTTAGATAGATGCCATCCCAAGCATACAAAACAACTTAGTAATTCCTGATTCCTTTCCTCTCACATAGATATAATACTATTTTAAAGCCTTGCAGTAGCTTTGCTTTCAGTGGATTATAATAAATGTTAAATTAGGCCAAGTCACAATTCTCAAAGTCTGAAGGAACTCAGTATTTCTGGAGGTCCCAAATAGAATTGCTTTCTATTACAATTATTTTTGAGCTAATTCATTTGAACTAATTCTTAATTGAGCTTGACATTTTCATTATTTACAAGGTTTACAATGCAGTAATTTCTGTAGTGTGCAGTAGTAGAAGTAAAAACGTTATGTGGGAATTTGATCACAAGATACAGAGAAGCCACATTAGAAAGCTGGTGACTGAAGGTGGACATTGTCCCCCCAAAACTTGCAACCTGGCTATCAGAGTAAAGAGAGCAGAAAATCTCAACAAGCCAGATCATTTCTAATGGAGAGCTGAAGAGGGATACCATGGTAATCTGAGGAGATTCAAGAGACCATGAGGCATGGTACAAAATGGCAGCTGAGCTGATTGGGGCCTAAATAAGTCATGGGCAGGGGGCAGTGTCAGGGAATCACAGGAAGCTGGAGAATTCAGAGTCTCAGGAGTTTATGGTACAATTCTAGCAAGTCAGTAACCTATTGTCCAAGTCCTCACCCCTGTCTCTAGGAATTCAGGTACACCTGTCACCTGGGGGTGGGACTTAATCTTCATCAACCAAGAAGCCAAGATGGTTTCAGTTAGACCCAGTAGCCATATTTCAAAAACAAAACAAAATAAAAAACAATCACAACCATGTTCATTGCAATACTATTCACCATAGCAAAGGTATGGAATTAGCCCAGGTGCCTCTCAATGTATCAATAATCAAGAAAATGTGGTATATATACTCAAGGAAATTTTACTCAAACATTAGAAAGAATGATACTGTATCATTTGTAAGGAAATGGAAAGATCTGGAAAAATTATGTTAAATGAAATTAGTTAAATACCGAGTTGCAAAGGTTCCATGCTTTCTCTCATATGTGGAAGCTAGAATTAGTTTATAAACTTATATGTAAATTCCTTGGGTGATATCCAATTATATACTAATGTATTAACTGAAATATGGTTGATTCAAGGGTGAACTCAAATAATGTAATTCCTTGGAAAAGCAAAGTCAAATTTCAACAAAGTAAACACCAGGAAATGAGTACTTGAAAGGGGTGGTGTGGGGTTAAGGGGAAAGGAGTTGAGAAATGAGGAGGAGAAAAGGAGAGAATGCAGTATTCAATGTACAACCTCCAAAATTATGAAGAGTGAGGGAAGGGGTGGGTGGGGAAGGATGGATGGGAATGTTCAAAGGGGTAACATTGATCAAGATAAATTGTATTCACAAACTGCTTTTTAAGTACAACTACTTAAAGATAGTAATAAAAAATAAGGACTTTATGTATTTTTTTTCTCTCCTATGCTTTCAGCCTCTCAATTTTTCAGGGAGGAGGATCATAGACTTTAATGGAAAATATGTCAGGGAAATAACAAAAATGGATTCAAAAAATTGCTAGACTTAGTCTTAGAAAGTTCTGCTCCGGACTCATGGTTTGACCTATCATTTTTGGTATTTTCTGAGACTTCTGGTTATCCACTGGTGAAACTGAAATAAGGAGGCCAAGTCTGGCTGGTGTCATATTGGCCACATGGTGGATTGTGTAGTCTGGCATCTTGTCTTCATGCTGGGGGACCCAGGTAATGGGTGTGTTCAGATCCCTGGAGGCAGGGATGGGCACTTGTTTGATAGGCTACTGAATCTGTCAGTGCCGTGCCTGGGACTAGGAATTTCCTGAGGATCTGCCCCCTCTGCTGACCTATTTAGCCCAGGACCAGCCTAAGCGCCAGGATGCTATGCCACGTGTGTCTCCATGATTGTGTCCTGTGTCCAGTCATCATGGTGTCCCAATTCAGCTCTCCATTGGAGCTGAATTGGATTGTTGGTATTGTTTTTGTTATTTCTTTCCTCTTTAGCCTGTTTCCTAGATGGGTTATGTGTATTTGCATGCTGCAGGCCTTTGTAACAACTGGCTGTCTGCAGCCTGTTAACTGTATAATAAAGACTCCAGTATTCTATATTTTAAAATGTGGTTTCTGGGATGATTCACCTTACAACAAAATGAGAATAGACTAGTGTTATTCAATGTACTGAAGTAAAATGGTCGTCAGAGTAAACTGTGCGCCATAGATTCCTATACACAGAACTAACCATTATCTATTCCTACTAAAACATCAACTTCACTCTACAGAAAAATAATTATATTCTATAACTTTAGAATTGTTAAATTTAATTTTAAGAAAAAAATTTAATTAATTAATTAATTTTTAGCAAAACGAGACAAGGTGGATGTATTGAGATAGTTAACATAAGAGCAAAAGCTAAATCAAATAATAAAATTGTTTTCCTGACTAAGAAACTCTCCCCTAGTTTACCATTAAAATAGTTTCATCCAGAGGTGACATTGCTATTTTGAGTGTACAGCATCACGCCCCTACATGTTTCCTAAAGTGGTGGTTGATATGTTGGTGTCATGTCATTCAGAGTGAGCCTTCACAGGCATTTGGAAACTAATATGCAAATTTGTAAAAAGAGAATGCGGAACCCAGCTCTGTAGGCCATACAGAGAATTGAACTTAGAATTCTTACATAGTTAATTGTTCTAATTGGCATAATTAACCAGCCAGCTTCAATACAAAGAAGTACTCTGTTAGAAAAGAAAAAGGACCTTATATATCTTCTCTAACTAAGCTTTTCATTTTATGAAAGATGACTCATGGTACTATGAGAGGGTAAAAAATAGAGACCAGTAGAAAAGGTAGGTAGACCAGGAAGTGAAGTATCTCAATTTCTAGCTAGTATATTGTCAATACCTAAAATGCTGCCAAGGAATAGAGACCAAGCTTTTCTTCATGTTAAATTGAACTTCCTTCAAGTTAAATTTTCAAATCTTCTCTAAACCCCAGTATACTCAAGTTCAATAACTTAATGGTTTAAAAAATACTTTGCCTGTCTAAAAAGAAAGGGTGTAGGAAAATCTATTTACAATGACTTTGAGCTTGAGGCCATTTCCCTTACCTTGGACTAGTCTCTGAATGCCATGAATAACAATGCATCGATACTAGGTTTATATTCTTTAGATCTAGGTATCCTGTTGCCTAAGCTTACTGTCAATACAAATCATACTTTTCCCTTCTTTAATTCCTTCTGTCTGGGGGGACTTAATGCTTGCTAATATCCTGTCATCCATTGGGTCCCTTGGAAGGTTTTTGTAAACACAGAACTCAGACCCCCATATCTAGCCTTTCTGATTCAGTAGATCTGACTAAAGCAAGAAAATCTGAAAGGTGCATAGGTGATGCTCTTTGGGGATCACTGTCTCTAGCATACAGCAAAATATATTAATGCACACAGCTGATAGGCACTAACTTGAATGGAATATAAAGAATTCTTATAAAGATTCTTCCAGAATCCTGGGCAAGGATTTCAGCTTTTCTCTTGGATCTTTAATGATCTGGTCAGTATTTGGGAGGGCATTTGATATTTTGGTTTTAATGTAAACATTTCCCACCTGTCCCAAGTTATGTGTATCTCTTTCTAAGAGCTTCAACATTTCTGAAATTGGCAGAAGCCTTTCTCTCCTCCCTTCTCCCTTTCCTCCTCTTTCCTGGCCAGCATCTGTTCTTCCCACAGCTGTGGTTGTTTCACTGTCTGCCTCTCTCTCCTTTCATACCCAACAGCTACCCTCCCCCCCATTAAGATCAAAATACTCTGTTTTTATTTATTTACACTTCAGCTGTCAGTGTTGTGTCTGGGTGACTGTAGTGCAGCTTGCAGGGAAATGCGATCCATGAAGAGTCCTTAAAATTGCAGATACTTGTAGTAACCAGTGTACACACAGTCAATAACACTCGCTTTCCTCAGTCTTTGGATTGGTCAGTAAATGGCTGGCTTAACTATGTGTCAGGGTGACCCCCAGGAGGAATGAAGCCTAATGGTTCTTGGAATTTATACCGGTCCATTTAAATGTATCGGACAATTCTTAGTATTTAAAAGTGTTGAGCACCAAGAAAAACAGATTTGTTTTTAGTAGAAAGAAAAAAAAATCAGCCCTGCCACTATTGAGCTGAGTGACCTTGAACAACACCTCTTCCAATCTTCTAGTGTCTGTCATTGTCTCTGTCTCTCTTTTTCTTTGTTGTCTTACTCTCTCCATTGCTTTCAAGCTCTTTTTTTTTTTTTTTGGTCATGGGGCTTGAACTTTGGGCCTAGGCGCTGTCCCTCAGCTCTTCAGTTCAAGGCCAGCGCTCTACCACTTGAGCTACAGTGTACTTCTGGTTTTCTGAGTGGTTTATTTGAGAAAAGAGTCTCACAGACTTTTCCTGCCCGAGCTGGCTTTGAACTGCGATCCTCAGATAGCAGCCTCCTGAGTACCTAGGATTATAGGCATGAGCCACTGGTGCCCATCTGCTCTTTCTCCTTTCTCATGCCTCCTTAAGCAGAGATAATGAATGGATCAGCTAGATGATATCCATTACCCAGTCTTCAATGAGTCTCCTTGGGACAATTACAAAGACTTCATTGAGTATTTGAGTACTATATCAGAGGCCTTCATAGTATACATCGAGATCTTAGATTCTGTTTCTAAGTGAGTTTCTAAGCTTCCTGAGGTGTTTGTACAACTACAAAGTATAGGCTTTGGAGGCAAAGAGACTAGGAGAGTAAGAACAATTTAAACTATTACATTGGGTAATAAGGATTTATACAGCCAACAACATTTCCAAAGAAGATTTGAGTAAGCAAATAAGCAATATTGGACAGGCATTTTCTACTAGTGATGGAAAAGGTACTACACTGGAAGCCTATAAGGAAGGAAAGCAATATGAAAGAAGTCATGTGTAAGAAAATGGAAGCGATTAGACATGAGAAGTCTTTGTAATTTTTTCCTTTGAAGTCTATATTCTGAGTAAACCAAGCTTAAAAGAGCTTAGTTTAGACTCATGCAAGGTTGTGAGGTGCTTGGTGGAAATTTTAACTCAAACACACTGATAACTCACATTAATAGATCTTTCTGAATAAATATATTCCCTATGTATGTAATATTTATTCATGTGTAGCTCATATGTACTAATGTAGATTAAACATTTATTAGCTCTATTGTGTTAGAGAATCTTGAGTGTCCAATGATTTTATTAATTTTTATATTATGTTTCAAGTCTTTGACTGGTTGGAACTTGAATGCAGGGCCGTGTGCTGTCCCTGAACTTTTTTAGTCAAGGCTAGGACTCTTCCACATGAGCCACATTTCTACTTCCAGTTTTTTGCTGCTTAATTGGGGAGATCAATCTCTTGGATTTTCTTTCTGGGCTTTGAACTATAATTTTCAGGTCTCAGTCTCTTGACTAGCTAGGACATGAACTCTTTTAAACTTAAATATGTATTCGTTATTCTAGTCATGAACATACATAGTATGGTCACATCAAATAAATTGATATGTCGTTTAACACTTCCTCATTAATTTTTTCAAATGAAAAATATTGTCTAGGGGCTGGGAAGGTGGCTCAGTGGTAGAGTGCTTGCCTTGCATGCATGAGGCTCTGGGTTTGATTCCTCAGCACCACATAAGCAAAAAGAAAAAAGCTGGAAGTGGCGCTGTGGCTCAAGTGGTAGAGCGCTAGCTTTGAGCTGAAGAGCTGAGGGACAGCGCCCAGGCCCAGAGTTCAGGCCCCACAACCAGACCCCTCCCCCCAAAAGAAAAATATGTTCTAAATGTAATATGATGAAAAAAGTATTTCCTTGGACTCACGTACAAATTCCCTAAGTAAATATCTATTAAGCAACAGTAGCTAGCATGAGAAAACTAGTGGAGCTCTCAGAAGAATTAGATGATTTGATTAAATCCTTCTATTTTTGTAGAAGTCCAATAAATCACTCAATAATTCATACAGCACCATATTGTACTGTTTTTTTCTGTTCTCAGAGGCTTCTTTTAACAGATATAAAGCCAATGTCATTTTCAAATACATAACTACTAATTTTCCCTCAAGTTACTTCAATCATAGATTCATTTGAAACTTCTGGCTCACCAGATACTATGCCATAGCCTACTGAAGCAATTTAGTAACAATAATAGTTGAAAGTTTCAGTGAGATATTTTTAGAGTACCTAAATAATTATTTAACCATATAGTTCTATATTGTACAACATTGTGGTTTGAGTGTAAGAGAAATCCAGCAAGCAATTTTCTAGAAGATCTTAAAAAAGTCTGATAATTTCGTTGGTCCCTCATTTTATCACTAGCAAAATCTGTAAGCCTATTTAGAGGCTTCAATTTTTTTTTAGACTTCCAGCTTCTGTTACTATAATTTGGCTATCGTATAAGTATTCAGGATGATAATGTGAAGACTAATCTCATTATCTTAAGGGGTAATTTTATTCATATAATTTTTTTCTTCTGTTTCATTGATTTATATACTCTATATTATTTTTGTCCTTTAAATGTTTGTGTATTCTCATTAATGTGTAATAGTATTGGATCCTATTTATAAAACCTAACTGTCCAACTGAAAAATTAAATGAACAACTATACAAAAAAGAGCTCTACTCCTAAGAAGACAAAACACTTAAATTTCTGCACTGATTGTTCAACAACTATATACTTTTGTTTATTAAACAGACAGAATTTTAGGCTTGCATGCATTATGCTCAGTACACAATGAGAGGAATTTGGTGCCTCAAGCCACCTTTGGAGAACAGACTAAAAATTCTTAAGTGGCCTCAAGTTGGAAAGGATTGCTTAGTGGATTCTTTCAGTCTCCAATTCTCATGATTCTGCACTAACTACTTCCTGAACATATAAATAGGTTGTTAGCAGCGCAGTGGAATGGTGGCTTCCTTCCACTCTAAGAAGGAAGATTTTTCTGTAAGGTGAGCAGTCCAAGAGCTCGATGAGTCCATTTACTAGCTGAGTTCTCTTCATCTCTACTCAGAAGGAATATCGACTAATTTTCTTTTATTACTTTAGAGGGGTAGAAGTGATGGAAAATATTGAGATATTGTGGACACATTCTTGGAAGGGAAAGGTACTCTAAAAATATAGACACCATTGACCTGGCATCAATAGCCTCTTACTCCATCCTTCTCTTCATTCTACCCCACCCCTTCGTCTATCTTCAGTAAAAGTAGCATCCAAATATAAAATAGATGGGTCGTGTCCCATTCCATGGGATCTTGAAATGTCTGTACTTAGAAGAGGATAAAGCTAACGCGTTGTTTTAAGTGACCTAAACTGGGACACCAAGAGCAGCTGCTCTTGTTTCCATCTGGCTCTCTCAGCCTGGCAATGAGAATGGCAAGTCAAGCGTTAGCCTGGCAAATTCTCCTTTCCAGGCATTTGGAAATCAGCTGTACATATTGTGGAAGGCAAAAGTCTGACAAGTTCAAAGCAAAACAAGATGGGAAACGCATATCAACACACTCATAAAAATGACTCCAACCAGATTTAATTTTGAAAGGAAACAATTTAAAGTGTTACTAGTATAGAGAGCTCAATCAATATTATTCAACATAGCACATCTTTTGCCTTTCTCTAAATAGTCTCTTTTAACTGTTTTGGCACCTATTAGTTATTCAACGTTTATTCAACGTGTTCAAAACTCTCGAGGCATAGAATAAAATTAAAAATAAAAAATCTATCCAGGCAGATTTTGATAGCTACATTTAAAGAAATGGGAAAGATATGTGTATAGTCCTAAGCTTAAAGAAACAGTGAATAATGTGGAAGTTAGAGGAAAAAAACTGCTCATTTTCCTGCCCTTATTATCTAGTATTTACCAAGAGTCCACCTTATACCAGGCATTGTATTAAGCCTTTTTGTTGTCACTTTATTGAATCTCTACTACATTTTTATGAGGTAAGGCATTATTTGTTTTCTCAACGTAGGGAACAAGGCTCAGAGAAATTAAGTTTACGTGATTAGATCAGAATAAAACTCAATCCTATGATACTATAAGCCAGTTCTGTAAGAATTTTACCACATTACCTGGCAAGACAAAAATGAAACTTTAACTTTAACACTAGTAAGTACTTCCTTTAACACTATTCTGTTACTCAGGCAAACTAGATAAATATAAATGTATTGATTAAGAAAACAGACAGTGGAGCAGGATGGTTTTAGCAGGCTACTCTTATAGGTTTAAGTTTAACTAACATAGCCCTTAGATACCCTTTGATTTTACACTAATCTAAATTCCTCTTACCATTCCTCCAAAGCTACACATACTTCCAGGCCCTTCTGAAGTTAAATGTGGATATGGAATCTAAGTGGAAGCGGTGTGCTCCAGATCCAGGACTGATGTGTTAGAAATAAACATCTCCCATACAGGATAATTCATGGCCCTTCACCTCTCTGCTGACTGACTGGAATGAGATGGCCTGCAATGCAAACTCAAAAGGTATATATTAAACATAGACAGACACAAAAGCTAAAAACCCAGGGTTTCCTGAATCACTGCATGAGACTCCACTTTCAGTGGCTCAACAGTACCTCCTTAAAATTCCTGTGAAAAACAGTAAGTTCCTGTTGTATTCAGCCAGTAAAATTTGAAGCTTATAGATCATTGGTTAATGCAAATATCAGAGGAAAAGAATTTGGAAAACAGATTTGGGGATATTTCTTGTTTATGTGGGAGCTTACAGACCAGTTAAAGGATTCCATAAAATACTAGATAAAAGGATTCCTACAAAACAAATGATTTGTTTGCTTCAAAGAATTAAGGCAATAAAAGGAGAGCATTTACTGGGTACTAGTAATTCATGCCTGTAATAATAGCTACTCAGGTACCTGAGATTTGAAGATTGTAGTTGGAAGCTTGCCTGGGCAGGAAAGTCCAATTAACCACCATCTCCAATTAACCACCAGAAAACCGGAAGTGGCGCTGTGGTTCAAGTGGTAGAATGCTAACCTTGAGCTGAAGAGCTGAGGGACAGGGACAGTACCCAGGCCCAGAGTTCAAGCTCCACCACCGACAAAATAAATAAATAAATATTTTCATATAGAATTATAAAATGTCTAGGATTTGTTCCACCACAGTTTTGGGTTACATTGGGGGAAAAATGGTCAGAACTCACTCATTTCCCATCAATGTTATTTTGAAGCAAATTAAATTAGATAGCCAAGAGACTTTTATCTTTCTTTCCAGGAAAACTAAAGCAAAAATCAAAAGCCCAATATGGTAATGCATACATGATTGATGCAAATAAGAGCTTTACCCCATAGTCTTAAATGCCCTAATATGACTCAGAGGTAGTGAAGAGGGGCTGTGAGAACACAGAGAGAACTTACTGGCCTCTGGCATCAGAGATAATTGGGCAATGACCTCTAAGGACAAGATGACACGAGTTAAGTTTATAGTAGGGCTCTTAGTAGATGGTTAGAGGTAGCAGAAGACCAGATACTTTTTGGTGACTTGGCATAAAATAAATCCTTGGTACTTTCATGAAAGCCTAGGAAAAGGGATAGAATTCTACAGTTGACCAAGATTAGGATCAAATATCTCATAGAATGGAGATGCAACATATATTTTAGGCTGAATTATAAAAAGAAAGAATATCAAAATTTTGTTCATCTGCACATTTGAACTTCAGTTCAAAGACACTTCAATCGTAGTAGCCTATGAAAAGCTCAGTGACCATTTCTACCACTTAACTAAACCATAAAACTCTGTATATATTCTTGTTTCCTTTAGTTTCCTTTTTGTTATTTTCATCCTAATCTTTCAGTTCTGTTAAATATTTTAAAATCTTAAGTCTTTGGGAAAAAAAGCTTTTTTGGGGGGGAGGCAAAACTCTGAGTTAAGAGATTGTATTCTGCTAGCAACTCTATATTTATAACAATTCACATTGTTGGGCCAGTTTCTTCCACAATGAGACAAAGCTTTGGCTCTAGGTCAATATTAAAGTATTTTTCTTTTCTTTATTATCAAGGCGATGTACAGAGGGGTTACAGTTGCATAAATAAGGTAATAAGTACATTTTCTGTCAAACTTGTGTGATTTTGTGTGCTCCTACAGGATCCTCGGGATTGCAGGGAAGGTGGAATTATACTGAGGGCACTTATTAGTTGACCCTACATGACCCTTGATGAAACATCAGCTAGAGTAATATATACCAAGATGGACTGGGGGAAAATGGGTACCTTATGTGAGAAGATTGCCACTGAGAAAATCATAGAATGACAATTTTTAACTAGCATAAAGGAGCTTTGAGACTCTGAGACTCTCTCATATTCTCCTATGACCCAGAGAAATAAAATTATTTGTCTGACATAAAATATGTTGGTGATAGAGTGAGATGTTGAACCTGAGATTTTGTTTTCTGGTGTATAGTTCTGCTATCTATTATTTATTTGTTTCTGCCTTGTTTAAAAAAAAAACCTGAAGATTTCAACAGATTTATTTTATTATCGGTATCATCATGACGGAGGATCTGGTGTATCCACATACCCTGAAATCTTCTGTGGGATCTATATGAGCCACGAAGTAAAGGTTGGTGATTATCTACAGAAAGGGGATAATATGGCGATTAACTTTTCTGGAATGGCATAATACTGAATGGGGTTTTAATGAAGATTTCCTTAGAAATTTTAAAGAATGTTTTGAATGTAAATTGAGAAAGAATACCCTTCCCTAAAGGAAGGGTGTTTGAGTGGACTTTGCAATTTAAAATTCAGCCTTGTGTCAAACTTTGGTTAGCAGGAATGGAAAAAGATTTTTCTAGAGGGGGGAAAATAGCATCTATAAAATCTTGAAGAAAGAAGACATTGAACTCTTGGGAGAATCTCCATTATGTATATACGGCAAGACTCATGGTGCAAGTATAGATCTTACTTAGGTTTGAGGTTTGGGCTTTCTGAGGTAGAAGGGGTTATTAAGAAATGAATATGGTGGAAAAGGACACAGCCTGTGTTCAGGTGAGTACTATAGACAGTCTCTTAAAATTCAATGTGGTATTTTAAATGAATTTAGTTTGGCAGAGTAACTAGATTTCTGTTTGGAAACATACATCTGTATGTTTCAGTATGGCACACCGACAAGTAGGCAAGTTATAGGAGGAGCTTGCTCTAAGTCCCTAAGGAGGTGGATGAAATTGAGGTGGATTCATTAGAAGCACAAAGTTTGAATTCAGCTAGGAACCAAATTAGAACTGGGAAGATGCTGGCTTCAGGCCAGAACTCGAAAATGCTATGGCAGTAAATTTAAGTGGTTTAAATAGTTTTAAATAAAACCATTTGCCCATAAGCACTTTAGGGCTATGTAAGGGCCTGAAATAATCATGTTTGCATTTCTACAGTGACAGGAGCAGCTGACATTGTCAACTATGTTTTCCCCCCACCCCCAGGCCTTATTTTAATACTGTCTTACTTTCACTGCATGTAAGCTTCAGATTTTTGTAGTGGAAATGCATAATCAATTCTAAATAATAGTAATAAGTTCACCAAGCCTTAGGATTTCCATCAGTTCCCATCTGTGAGGCCTCTGTATTTGATTCTGAATTGTACTCACAAATAACTATTTACTAGGAGAATCATTTATGCCAGAGGGACAGAAAAACAAATTAAATTGGAATGCTTTTCTAGGAGAGCAGCTGATCTTATAAAACTTTCCTCTATACACAATTACTTGAATCACAGTGTAGTTCGTTAAGACTTTGGCTCTGGAATCTACTGCTTAAATTTTAATTCTACTACTTTATTTCTTTGTGACCTTGACAAATCTTTAAGTTCTCTGTATCATAGTTATTTTTTCTATAATAGGGATAATAATAGTATCTCTCTGTCTGCACAGTTACATGCCACCTCTTCTGTATCCTTAGGGCCAAGTGGGTGCCCATGGGTTGCCAAAATAGAAGTTTCTTGTCTTAGTTTTGAGTCTTAAGGGAATTATTTTATGTAAAGAAGTTAGAATGGCACCTGGAAGATAATGACCACCATAAAAGTATTAACTGTAGCTATAATCACAGCCATAGTCCTTACTTTCCTTTAATTTATCTCTGTCCACCACAGTTTTTACCTTGTCTCTCACATTCTACTTGACCTTCTTTCCTTTCCATCTGAGAAGGATGTGCTGGCATTTCTTCTCTTTGTGCTAGTAAGTTCATTTTCATGAAACTGAATTTGTTGTTGAGAATGTCTCATTATTTAAAGTTTGGGTCCTGCAGTATTTCTTTGTAAAGTCTTATTATACCAAGCCCTTTCCTAGCATTCATTGATGGCGTTAACTACTTTCTGTTCTTTGCCCTCATTGTGATTTCCACTTTGAGTCATTAGCATTAGTGGTTCAATATCATGTCTACAATACGAGCTACTTGAGCACAAAGCCTTGTCCTTCTGTTTGCTTCTGTCCTGAGACTTAGTTCTAGTCCAAATAAATTCCATGTGTATGTTCATTGAAGGTATTAAATATATCAATGTTCATATTGATACCAAAAAAAGGAAAATAACAGAAAAAATCACAAAATTCCAATGAAGATATCACTGAAGTTTTTATATATATCTAGAAAGAGGAACTTCATTAAAGAAATACCATATGCAGGATTCAGCAGAAAAAATTTAACATGGCTAAGACAAGGGCTTTTTGAGAAAATTAAACACTACTTTTATGACAGTACCAATGAATTTGTACTGATTATAAGACAATGATTCCATGGAATAACTGAATTATTCACTCTTTCCATAACTAATTCAACTCAATTTTTCTCAACTTGTGAGGACTTAGAACAGAGCATCTTCGTTGGCATTTTTTTTTTTGTCAGATATGGGGTTTGAATGCTGGGCCTAGCCACTGTTCCCAAGCTCTTCAGCTCAAGGTGAGCCCTCTACCACTGGAGCCACAGAGCCACTTCTGGCTTTCTGGTGGTTAATTAGAGATAAGAGGCTCACGGACTTTCCTGCATGGGCTGTCTTTGAACCGCGATCCTCAGATCTCAGCCTCCCTGAGTAGCTAGGATTGCAGGTGTGAGCCATTGGCACCCAGCTCTTCAACAGACTTAAAGCCTTTAGTCCAATAAGTTGTATATTTCTTATCCCAAACCCTTTATGGTGTTATATTAACATATGTACATGTGTGTACACATGTACCACAACCAATATCTAGCTAATTGAATGTTCTGGCTTGAAAATTGCCTGAATTAGTTATTTTCACAAATTCTAGAATTCTGAAGAACATAAAACCTTTCTTAATACCCTTGGGAATACATAAACAATGAGTCCTGTTACACAGATGAGTCTGGAATTAAAATACATTGTAATTTTGTATGAAAATTATTGATTATTTTAATTCAGTGGGATTAGGAAATAGACAAAAGCAATGTAAGAACAACAACAGTAACATAATTACTAAACCACACTGCATCGAAATAGGAATTTCACAAGGAAGATTGAACAAACATAATCTTTGTGGAAGATTGTTAACGTATTTGTATTGTACACTGACCTATTAGACAACATTTTAGTGGTGAATATAAAATATTTAGAAACAAAATGTGGTAGTGTGTCTAAATGCTCTTTATAACTATTTAAACAATTGATTATGAAGGAAGTTGTTCTAGTTTTAAAAAATTAAAAGTCACGTAGGTAATGTTCTTAGCAATTTTAAGTTTTAGAAATTATGAATAAAATTGAATCATAATCCAAAATGGGATTAAATTAAAAATCATTTGCATAAGAGAATATACATGTACACCCCCCTATAATAATATATATTTGCAATTGAAAAATGTTTTAAGTGAGACATTCATTAAACAAGTTACATGAAGTTCCTCCATCTTTAAATCACAGATGCTTTTAAAGAAGACCTGATTTTTTTAAAAAATTAAATAGTTGTCCAAAGAGATTATGATACCATAAGTCAGGTTATATGTACAATGCTTCTTAATCAGTGTCACCTCTTCTATCATTCTCTGCCATTTTTCAACAGTAGGAGAGACTGAATACAGGGCCACAAACTTTCTTGGCAAATACTTTATTACTTGATTATGCCTTTCTGGCTTTTGTGTGTGTGTGTGTGAGTGTGTATGTGTGTGTGTGAGTGTGTGTGTGTGAGTGTGTGTGTGCGTGTGTGTGCATGCGCGTGTGTGTCTTTCAGGAGGGTCTCATGATTTTACCAGGTTGGTCTTGGACAATGATCTAGCTACTATGGTTTCTGTATAGCTTGGACAACAGATGTGACCCACCATATCTTATTAGTTGACCCACCACAACTTACTGAGGTAAGATCTCACTGAGATCTCTATTGGACCAAGATAATCTCAATTTCTCCTACATTAGCTGGAATTATATCTATCAACCACTGTTTCTGGTCTAACCCACACATTTTAAAGTGTTCAAAACTGCTATGTAATGAGGTGCTTAATATTTTAACTATTTAAGGAAAGAAGGCAGATGAGTCATTTAAGGTTCATTCTGAGAAGAGTGCTGTTCTTAACTCTGGTTTTGTTTTTTGCTTTCGATTTTGCTATGTGGGACACCCTGGAGGAGAAATTTTACAAAGGTGATTTTTTTTTTAATTCTCAGCATATTCCATGAGGAAGCCTGACATAAGCATCTTTACAAGATCTTCCTAGCATGAGATTTGGAATCTAAGAAACCTGGGCTCTATTTACAGGTGTCACAGAAACTATGTGGATTTGAAAACATTGCTTTACCCTCTGATTTGGGGTATATCAAGAGTTTTCTTAAAATGAAAGGGAAAGGGGCTGGAAAGGTGGCTCAGTGGTAGAGTGCTTGCCTTGCATGCATGAGGCCCTGGGTTCGATTCCTCAGCACCACATAAGCAGAAAAAGCTGGAAGTGGTGCTGTGCTCAAATGGTAGAGCACTAGCCTTGAGCTGAAGAGCTGAGGGACAGTGCCCAGGCCCAGAGTTCAGGCCCCATGACTGGCAAAAAAAAAAAAAATGAATGGGAAAGTGTTCTATTGACTGTTAAGTTCAATTACAGTGTGAAGCTGTCCGGGGGCTCTGTTTGGTTCAAAAAAAGCTAGGAGTTCTGTCCTTGAATAAAACTCCAGTTTCTTTTGTGAATTATGAAGATGTTGAGATCTTTCTGCCTGCCTGTTATCTCATCTGCAAAATGAAAAATGCGTGTTCACATCATCTATGAGGTTCTTCCTTGTATTTATTTTGAATTAATCTATCATTCGTGTTTAAACAACAATTTTTAAAAATTGTCTAAACTGCTGGGCACTGGTGTCTCATGCCTGTAATCCAAGCTACATAGGAAGCTGAGATCTGAGAATCCAGGTTGGACCAGCCTGGTTAGAAGGTCCATGAGATGCCGGGCATCAGTGGTTCATGCCTGTAATTCTATCTACTCAAAAGGCTGAGATCTGAGGATTGCAGTTCAAAGCCAGCCTCTTTCTTTCTTTCTTTCTTTCTTTCTTTCTTTCTTTCTTTCTTTCTTTCTTTCTTTCTTTCTTTCTTTCTTTCTTTCTTCCTTCCTTCCTTTCTTTCTTTCCTTCTTCCTTCCTTCCTTCCTTCCTATCTTCCTTCCTTCCTTCCTTCCATCTTCCTTCCTTCCTTTCTTTCTGTCTTTCTTTCTCTCCTTCCTTCCTTCCTTTCTTCTTCTTTTTCTTTCTTTCTTTTTTTTTTTGCTAAGGTGATATACAGAGGGATTATAGTTACATAAGTAAGGTAATAAGTACATTCTTGTCAAACTTGTTACCCCTTCCCTCATTTTTCTCCTGCTTTCCCTTCCTCCCGCCCCTCCATCCCCACGTTGCACAGATAATTTCCAGCATACCAGAAAACCAGAAGTGGCACTGTGGCTCAAGTGGTAGAACTCCCACCTTGAGCTAAAGAGTTCAGGGACAGCTCCTAGACTGGAGTTCAAGCCCCATGACTGACAAAAAAAGAAAAGAAAAGAAAAAGGCCATGAGACTCTGATCTCTAATTATCCTCCAAAAAAGCCAAAAGTGGGGCTGTGCTTCAAGTGGTAGAGTACTAACCTTGTGCACAAAACTCAGGAACTACATCTGGGCCATGCGCTCAAGCCCTGATACTGGTACAAAAAAACCCTAAAATTGTCTATACAGTTTGAAAAATTATATAAAGCAATATAAATATGTGCTGTTATTGTTAAGGAAGGAAGATAAAATTCATAGAAAATAGTATTACCTGATGTTGCTGAGATTGCTGTGTTTATATTGTGTTTCCTACACCCTATGCCTTTTTTTTTGGTTTGGCAGAACCACATGAATCTGGTGATAAGATGTCTTGGGAATACAGACATGGAGTAGCCCCATCACATTGACTTTCCATCACATTTTTTTGGAGGGGCTTCATTACTTTAGGAAATTCAAAGTAAGGATGAAAGAAAAATCTAGCAAACACATACTGGGCACTAACTCAGATTGGCCCAGAACTTCTTACCTCTAACAGCAAGAGTGGATTTGCTTTCACCCTTAAGACTTTCTCCAAATTATCTATTGCAAAAGGAAAATTTAGCAGGCACAAGGAGGTCTTATTGTTAATTAATTTCTCATAGTTTGCAGCCCTTTAGGAAACTTTGAAATTTGCAGATGCTGTGTCAGGAAAGGAAGGGAAAGATCGGTGATGGAACACTGGACCGGAGCACAATGTTGTTGCTCCCTTTGGGTGTGCTATGAAGTAGTTTCTCAAAGAAAAGAAACTGTAGATTCAGTAGGGCACCTCCAGGGCTACGCGATGTTTCTGGGGAAGTTTCTGTGGGAAAGGTACTTTGCCCCATACAGTAACTTTTCTTTGTTCACTTTCTTCTCACTCTCTGACTTCCTACACCCTGGCATCTGGGAATCTTCAAATTTCCATCTCCCATTTCATAAAGGCAAGAATAAGTTTTCCTTAGTACTCCAGATCAGAGCACATTTTCCCATACAAACTTGCTTTTATTTGGCAGTCCTGCAATTGTTTTTGCTAATAATAGATGCATTTCAGATTAAGTAGCTTTTCTGTGTGATTATTTGTGATCTCTAACCAAACCATACGCCATAATTTTCATCAGAAAATGGGCTGCATTTCCAAACTACTGCTGTCTCTGAAGTGAGACATGTTTTGGAGATCACTTTCCTCAAACATGCCCTTCAGAGACTGGAATAAAAGATGTGTGAAGGGCTGGGAAGGTGGCTCAGTGGTAGAGTGCTTGCTTTGCATTCATGAGGCCCTGGGTTCGATTCCTCAGCACCACATAAGCAAAAAGAAGAAAGATGTGTCAAAGATGAAGTTCTAGTCTAGGTATGGTCTGTGCTGCTATCTCCAGCAGTCTTGGGAGAATGGCATTCACTCGCTCAATAGCATAGGAAAGCAGAACATCGGCATCAGTTGACAATGGTATACTAGCATCTTCTGGGAATTCTTTTGATTCTGATCTTGGTCATACTGAATTATTGATTGTCCAGAGCAACCATTTGCTTCCCATACCACTCATGTTGCGATTATTCCACATCTTTCACAAATCTGTCCACACATCTTTCTTGTCCAGGAAAACCTTTCTAAACACCACATGTGCACAATAATACATTCATCCACCCTTCCCTTACAAGCGTTTCCACAATGCCTTGTGTTTATTACTGTTAAGCTCTATCTCATTGTAGAAAATATGGCACTGAACTTGTCATCTCTCCCATTTTACTGTAAACTCTGAGACTAGGGGGTCATATGACTTACCTCTGTATACTGTACATTTGCATAATAAACATCTCTTGCATAAATGAATGTATGATTAACCATATATTTCTCCTGCAGAATAAGGCTCCTCTTTTCATTCTTTCTACTCTATGCCCCCCTCCACCCGCAATTCACTACTGTCTATCTGAGCCAAACATAGCCTGACTTGAATGAGTAATCAAAGCTGCTTCATGTACCAGACCTCATTAGCAAAAGACCTGCAGGGTGAGACCATGCTCCTTCTCCTTAAGTCATCCAGTCATGCTGACAAAACTTGGTTGCTGTGGGGAAGTGCCCAAAACCAACGCCCTTCTTTTGGGCTGTACCTTGGCCCCTTAGGCACAAAGTGTTCCAAAGTATGAGTCAGCCATCCCTACCCATTCACATGCTTGGCTGCTGTCCAAGACTCAGATAAGAAACCACCCAGGTGCTTGGCCCCAGAAAGCCAGCATGCAGGTGGTCCTGGCCAGAAGAGACCAAGTTAACCTTGTGCAGAATAGAAGAAGAAGTAAATTCTGGCTGGGAGGTAGGATAACCTGTCTAGTTTCTAGGAGAGAAGCTCTCTTACATGTGGCAAGTCATTTCTCCACTCTGGGTCTGTTTTAATCATCTGGTTTTAGTGGGCTTAGCCAAATGACCCTATCTAACCTTATTCAATTCTGAAATTGAAGATGGGCAAAGCAGGTCCCATTCCTCGGAGGGTCATGTTATTTACATACCTGTAACAACTCCCTCTCCCGGGGGAGAGGTGGCTAGCCTTCCTGCCAGTGGAGGCTCCATATGTCTCTGTCCTCATTTCTATTAGCTCTTAGTTCTTAAGGTCTAAAAAAGCTCAGCCTCACACTTGTCATCACAGTTTTCTTATTAGCATTGGGTAATGTTGTTCTAGACTCAAGCAAAGACCAGGGCCATACTTAGTTCTTAAGTGAGCAGTGGTCTCCTCTCTCCTGTATACAATTTGTGGCTGCACCATCTGCTATGAAGAGTCTGGAATGGTCAATGCAATGATCATTTGCATATCGACGGTAGACTGGATCAAACCTTGGTTACATTAGAGGAAATCAATAAGCATAATATTAACCATAATGGTATTTTTACTAGGAACAGAACCTTTTACTGAATATTTAGTGCTTGCAAAACTTGTGAAATGTGCTCCTGCCCTTATTTTACCCCCAGAATCTTATTCTGATACTCAAAAAGATAGTGTTAAAGCAATTTTAAAGCGCCGTGTGTGTGTGTGTGTGTGTGTGTGTGTGTGTGTTCTCAGCTTTGAACTCAGAGCCTGAGTATTGGCACTCACTCTTTCGCTCAAGGCTGGTATTCTACCAGACACGATGGTTAATTGGAGATAAGAATCTGACAGGCTTTCATGCCTGGGCTGGCTTCGAACCTGTGATCCTCAGATCTCAGCCTCCTGAGTAGCTAGAATTATAGGTATGAACTACCAGAGCCCAGCTTTTCGATGTAATTGTGACAAAAAAGTATAAGGAAGCTGAGAAAGGCTACAGGAAGTTTTAAACCCTCCAGTTTTACTGAGTCATTGTATTTAGTTTTCATTTTGAAGTAGTTTCTGAGTAAGATTCTTTCCACCTGGAGAAATGAAAACATGAAGCCAGGTAAGATGAGTCAGCTACCTTGATCTCCAGTCCAAGGCCTTTCCAGTAAGTCCAGAATGTGGGACTAGGAATTCCCCAGAGGTAAAGTGGCCTGGTATAGGAATATTCCTGAAAACTACAATCTTGTGGTCAAGTCTGGGGTCTGAGGCTCAATTGTGGAGCTTGATTGAAATGGCTTCATTGAGACAGTGGATATTGTAGGGTGTGTACATGTGGGAAAGGCATGGAGGACAAATGAGTGGACTCAATTTTAATAAGCCCAAGGATTATATGCAAACAGCACCAGCAATACAGTGCTGTGTCAGTGCTTAACTCATTTTCAACAGTTCAATTAAAATCATGAAGTGTGGTAAGGAGAAGAAGTCATTCTTGGTGGAGATGTCTCTCTGTTTGCTCACTCAATTGGAAACTTCTAAAATAACTTTATGCATGCAATAGCAGGTGTTCAAATTCAGCATATTTGCGTGGCCGCGCCTTCATCTGGTCCCCAGCACGTTGTCTTCTTCTTTTCTCTTACTGAGTGTCAGATCACTAGACAGAGAGTTTTTTAGAACTTTCCATTTCTGGCTTTTGAAGACCCTTTTCATGAATATTGCTTTTGTAACTTTTATACCTACTATAGGACTATATAATGTTTTTTCTTCTTTGTTCAATTTATATGACAGATGACATTTTTTGTGTGTGTGTGGGAAATGATTATACTTCTTTCTTAAAAACTGCTTAGCTATGATGTATTGTCCTTTCCTTCAAAGACAAATTCTTGGGTTGGATTTTCTGATCTATTTCAGTAGTGATGATTTTATTATCTTTGTTCAGGGTATATATTGGTCTACAATGATTATCTCTTTTTTAAAGGTTTTTTTTTAATTGTGAAAATACCATACAGAGGGATTACAATTACATCAATAAGGTAATGAGTATGTTTCTTATCAAGCATTGTTGCCTCCTCCTTTGTTTCCCCTTCCCATCCCTGCCCTCCCTTTCATTCTTTGACATAACATCTTGTACCTCTCATTGTTACAATGGGTTCACCTGTATCCCTATTTACAATGATTATCTCTTAATGTCTGTGTCAAATTTTGTTATCAGAACTATGCGAGTTTTATAAAATATTTTTTCTTCTTCTCTATATTCTGCAGAATTGATACTGTCTCTTCTTAAGTTGCTGGTTAGGATTTACAAGACTACAGTTTGTGGTGTGGTTTTCCAGCAAGACATATTCATGTGTCAATTTCTTATTTCTTATCTTCTTTATGTTAGTAAGTTACATTTATCAAGGAATTTACTGATCATAGTTCTCATTGTACTTGTATTTTGTAGTACTCTATAGTTTTTACATATGTTATTTGAGTACTTTAATTCTTTTCATCAGCTCTTTTTTCTAGATTTTTCTTATTATGGAAGATTAGCACACTCATTGTATTGATTCTCTTATGATAGAAGTTTAGTATATTGATTGTACTCTAGTTTTAAAATGTAGTTATTTAAAATAATGAATGCTTCTTTTCTTTCACTTTTTTCTTACACAATTCCATGTGTAATATGTTTCGTGTTCCTTATTGGGAAGAGGAGAAAACCATGATGGCTCAGAGTGGGATTTTAGAGCCTGGAATGTATACATGAGACAGGTTTTGCAATTTGGCACAGGGAGTTGGAGCCCCACATAGATGAGGAAGGTTTCTGTGGACAGTGGGGAAAGAACATCTCAGTACGAGACAAGCAGATTCTGTCACAGGAAAGGTGTATGTGTAGAGGGGTAAGTGACATCTGGGAAGGGAAAATTTTAATAAAATACAATTTATTAAACATCTTCACTTAGTAATATAATAGGAGCCAAGTGCATCTTCCTGTTAGAACTACACATATGAAGGGAAAAAATAAAGAACAAAAGCAGTGGTGTTGGAATTTGGAATTATAAAAACCTGTGGCTTTCGATATAACAAGGTAGACAGACAAATAGACGAAACAGGTACATGGTTAAAAGAAGCAACTGGCTGTGTGTGTGTTGATTCCTGAGTTTTATTTTCTGAGAGGGCTTGATAATAGTAATATGTCTATAATAGTAAGCACCTTTCACTTTGACTATGATTTTAAAGTAGATTTCACCACTAAAAGCAACCAAGGCTTTTATAACAAATGTCTGCTTGCAGAACTTGCACAGGGAAAGCACAGATGACTCTGAATTATTTTCTGATGCCACTAAGCCTGTCCTCAATGGCAGGGACAGATAATCAAATTGAGTGCCTTCAAGTACTCCTATTGGCCAAATCAGGGCAATTTAAACACTCAAATAAATAATGACAGTGGATTGTAGTCATAGGACAAAATAAAAATCTATGGATACATACAGATAATATATAGCTAAGTGGAAAGCTCAATGAGTCACACACTACAATTTTTCAAATGGAAAACTATGATAAGGCATATAATGAAAGAGATACAGATTGAGTGTCCTGGAATATCAGCATTAGTCTTGTTTCTCAGTTGCCTTGGTGTTGTGGTGCTTGATTCTTAACTCAGGTTCCTTAGTGTGTGTTCTGGCATCTTTTATTGCTCACATCACAGAATCATCCAGACACTTTTTCTGCAGAATTGGCTTTTACTGTTATCTCTGTTATTGACATTTCTGTCTTGGAAACTTACTAATTGAACAATCATGATTTTGTTTTCTTATTTTCACTCCATTTCAATTTTAGTAGGAATAGTAGAGGAAAGATGTCTTATAATCGTGTCTCTAAAGGCTTCATAGAAAAGATAGTATTTAAATAAATCATCTCCAAATTAGTTGGTAACTATTTCCTCCTCAAAGGAACACATATTTTAGTTTTTAACACTCATACTTTCATTAAAATTGTGTATGTTTATTATTAAGCAATTCAGAAAAATTCAAAGAATAAACTTAAAAAATCACTACCATTCAGAAACAGCTGATTTTTAATAAATTATTTAAATGTCATTTCAGTTCTCACTAGCTATCATATAGATAATGAAAATGAATTTCTATGTAAGTGGACAGAAAAATTAGTCAATTTAAATGTTATGATCTCATAAATTTTCTAGAATACTAAACATAATAGATGTTAATTCTAAGGTATTTAAACTATAACTCAAGTGAAAACTAAGAATTTGCTGACTGTCATTATTTACCACAAGCTTTAAAAATTTGTAGATGTCTATCAATTTATGCATTCAACTTCCATATTCTTAACCTTCCTCCATTAGATCACACCCATGCTACATATTCTTGTGTTTCTCCAATTCCATTTTCCACCTTTCTCTAAGCTGTTCTGGGACATAGGAGGTGACCTGTGCATTTCACTGTCTGTGATTCCATTGCTTTCCATTTTCCAGATGGGTTTCACCAATGAGAGACAACTTTAGGACACCCAAGGAGAATTGTGTCAGGGTGACTTTCTGTTTGTCATAAGTTGTCATGGTTCTTACCTTGGATTCATGGTATTTCAGCACAGCACTTGTGGGTGGCATTTTTGGAAGTTCTAGGTCTTGCTTGATGCTGGCAGTTGCACCTCTTCCCTTGAAATAATTTAGTCACAAAACTCTATTCAATAAGAGCTGCCATCCATATTCTGCTCAGACCCCAACTGACATGTTATTGAATGATTCCTATGAAAATTATACTTCCTCTTAGCATTGACTCCCAGATTTATAGACTATATTTTGTACTACTGTGCCTCATATCTATGTAAATCTGAAGGCAATTTCTATTTCTTCATTTATACATTTTAGCTGCTCCTTGATTTCACCGAAGGGAGAAAGAGCCGAATACTTGCAATCATTAAAAGAAAATATTTCATGTTAAAACTACTTTTGCCCTTTGTCTTTGCATCGTCCAGTGCAGCTGGAATTTTATCTTGATTATATCTAAAAATCTAAGGCATTAAGATGGCATTTTGAGTATGACTTCTAGTATATATCTAAAAAGATTTTCACTACAAACATGGAACATATTTCAGAATACATTCATTAAGAAATTGAGCAGTGGGAAGCATCTTCAGATTATAAGTACTATGAAATAATAACCTTTATTTTTTCACAGGTACTAGTATTCAAATGTACCACTTGAGCTATATCCTAACTTTTCTTTTTTTGCCTTAGTAATATTTTTGTGTAGGATCTCACACTTTCGGATTGAGCTGATCTTGGACTATAATCTTCCTAACTTAAACTAGAATGCTTCCTGCATAGTTAGACTTCTACACACGAAACCACCCATTGCTGCCTTATTTGTTGAGATGGGGTCTTGCTAACTTGTCACAGTGGATCTTAACTGTGATTCTCCCAATCTTTACCCCTTAAGTATCTTGGATTATATGCATGAGTAATCTTGCCTAGTTCTAAATAGTATCCATTAAATGGCTGTGACTTATATTTCTGGGAGTAATTTTATTTGAGGTATTTGGAAGTGAAGGACTAGAAGAGATTCATTTCCTATTGAAATACCTAGAACATCCACATACTGAAATACATTCCCATAAAACAAACCACAATTCCATGCTTTAGACTCCATATAAAAGGCTGATTGGATGTAATAATGACTCTTACGAATTTTGAGTTCTTGCTATTTCTGATGCAGTATTTCCCATCTTCTCTCTCCACAGGCTTCCCCAGCTCAACTGAGCACAGTTCCTCAGGCTAAACCCCATGACATTATTATTCACATCTCTCTTAGGTTGCCTCTATATCTTGTATTTGGGAAATTTTATTGGCTTTTTCTTCCATAATTTATATCAGATATATGCGTATTGTTGCATTTTGATGTTTTTGAAACATGAGAGACAAAGTAGGTTAAATGATCAGCCAAAAACAATCAATGTTAATTAATACAGACAAAATATATTCTAAAAAATTAGAGGAAATTAGAAAAGACTCAGCTACAGATTTTCCCTTCTGTTGTGATTTCTCTTCTGTAACATTACGTCAAAAATAATTTCTGACTGGGAATGTAACTAAGTAAGTGTGTTTGTCTAGTATGTGTGAAGCCTTGAGACTGATCCCTAACACCACAAAGAAAACCAGAGAAATGAAACACTCCATATTTGTTCTATTTGCCTTTGCCTGTAACTCCTGGTGAATGGTCTTTTCTTTATTCTCTCTCTCTCTCTTTTTCTCTCCCCTTCCTTTACTTTCCTTATTTGCTAGTACTAGGGCTTGAACTGGGGGCCTCACACTTGCTTGGCTTTCTTTCTCACAGCTGGAGCCTTACCATTTTGACATGCCTTCAGCCTGGATTTTTGCTAGTTACATAGAGATAGAAGAAGGAGTCTCTTGAACTTTTCTGCTGGGGTTTGATTTTGATATAGGTCTTCCAGATCTCAGACTCTTTTTTTTTTTTTTGTGGGGTCCGGTTGTGGGGCCTGAACTCTGGACCTGGGTGCTGTCCCTCAGTTCTTCAGCTCAAGGCTAGCACTCTACCACTTGAGCCACAGCGCCACTTCCGGCTTTTTTCTTTTTGCTTATGGGGTGCTGAGGAATCAAACCCAGGGCCTCATGAATGCAAGGCAAGCGCTCTACCACTGAGCCACCTTCCCAGCCCCAGATCTCAGTCTCTTAAGCAACTAGAATTATAGTATGTGCCACTGGGATTGGTCTGTCCCTCCCCCATACCCCGCCCCCAATTCTGGGGTTTGAACTGAGGGCCTCAAGCTTTCTAAGATGAGTGACTTTATTACTCTGCCACACTTCCAGCCTTAAAAAGAAAATCTTTTTTTTTCCTAACCACAGTGCACAAGTCTTATGATCTCAGAGTGCTCAGTTTGTGGTGTTGAGACCTGTTTTTAAGTTTCACCATTTGTGTTATCATTTATTCCTTCACTGTGCTTTGACCAAGATAATGATACTCAGAAGTTTGTGCTTTGTCCTTAAGTTTGTTTAAATGGATTATAAGTGGGTGAGGTTTAATTAAAGTAAAATCTTTATGAAGTACTCCTTAACACAGTTTTCATTAGCTGTTGTTAAACTGAACATGATAACTTTGAGAAAGTATTTCAGTTTGTCCAGGACAAAGGTTGTCCTTTGTGTATAACTAATAGTTTTGTGTCTTTGTGATGAGGACTGTTTAGAGAAAGTCCCTTTGTCAACCTAGAATTATTCTCATAATAGAAGTCATTATGTCGAAAATGAACTTCACAACTTTGGTGGTGGGGGGGAAGGATGAGAAGAGATGGGAAGGGGAAACAAAGGAGGAGGCTACAATGCTTGATAAGAAATGTACTCATTATCTTGCCCATGTAAATGTAACCCCTCTGTACAGTATTTTCACAATAAAAAAATCCTTAAAAAAGAATTATTCTCATAATAGAAAGGAAGGAAGAAAAATTTAAAAAACCAACATGGTTAGAAAGAGGGAACCAGTGGTTGAGGAGGGGAATGAGGAAGGTAAATTGTAGGGTGTATTACATATAGTATATATGTATATATATACATATGTGTGTGTGTGAAATAATTTAAAGAAACTCAGCAGAAACTTATGAGGTGGGGAAGGAGTAGGGTGATGAAAGGGTAATATATAGTGAATTTGATTGAAGTACGTTATATGCATGTTGTATGTATCATAATACAGTACTATGAACAACTAATTCATGCTAATAATATTTAAATAAACAACAACATGCATCTGATGATTGCAATAAGGTGTTGTCTGAGGCTGAAGAAATGTCTGGAGGATTTGGCAGTTTGAGGTTTGTGTATCCAAACGCTGATTTTAGCAGTGGAATGGATAGGGTAACATGTTCCAGTTTAGAAAGTTAGTGGTGGAATCTCAGCTTAATTTCATAGGGAACAGTTCTACCACCTTTGGAAAGTTCTTCCTTGGCATAGCTCAATTTTGCTGTTTGATTAAAAAAAGTAGACTAGATACATAATCTCCCTTCCCCCCCATCTCTTTCAATTAACAAATATTCTGATTGATTCTTCAAACTGTCCTAACTAAATAATATTGGAGAATCCTATTTGTTTCAATGCAACTAGCAGAAATGTTTTAGAAGAAGGGAATAAGCAAAACTCAAGTTTAGCCTTGCCTTCAAAGAGATATTCTGGCACTTAAAGGAGCATATTATTAAACATCTACTTAACCATTAACTTATATCTTTCATTGAGACATTTATATGTTAGCCTACAGCAATATGTTTGAGGTAGAGGTATCATATACCATTCTACCATAAATCATAGCTATGTACTCTTTTTCAAGCAGGAATTCAAATATGGGTTTTAGTAACATTCAAAACTTCTTCCCTCTAAACCAAATCAATAAAGTGTCAATCAGGGGCCAAGTATTCCATTCTTTCCTCAAAGTTTCTCTGTCCTGATATACTGACCTGGTGAACAAAGAGCTCAAATACGTCCTGGGAAGGGAGCAACTGTTCTGAATGACTCAGAGAGAAACAGCAACAGAAGCTGATGACCCCTGACTCTATCTGTTCCCACTCTCAAATGAATGATGCTGCTGGCTGGGGCTTCAGGGCCACAGAAGAAGAGAATCTGAGCCACAGATATTCACTCACTTTTCCCTGGAGTGAGGAATGCTAAGGAGTTTTATCTCCTGTCTTTCTTCCTCTTTCTCTCCCCCTTCCTCCCTTCCTTCCTCTCTCCTTTCTCTCTCTCTCTCTCTCCTTTTTCTTTCTTCTGTCTTTTATTTCTTTCTGTATTTCTTTCTTTTTATTAGGTGTTAGCCCTAAGGCTTGAACTCAGGGCCAGGGCGCTGTCCCTGAGCTTCTTCTTGCTCAAGGCTCCTTGGTACTCTACCACTTGAGCCACAGCTCCACTTCTGGCTTTTAGGTGGATTACTGGAGATGAGTTTCATGGACTTTCCTGCCCTGGCTGGTTTCTAACTGCAAGACTCAAATCTCAGCCTCCTGAATAGCTAAGATCACAAGCTTCAGACACTGGCACCAAGTTTTTTCTTTTTAATTATCCTTAAGTAGTTATACAAAGGGGTTTCAATTCAACATATCAGATTGTGAGGACAATGTATCTTAATCAGTGTTACCTCATTCTCCTCCCTCTCTGTCAACTCTATCCATCCCTTCAATTTATCTAGTTCCAATATACATTGAATGCTATGACTGCCCACCTTCCCCTTTTCATTTCTAACCCCCTCCTGTTGACCTCACCCTGGCCCTGACAAGATATGTTCCAGCTTCCTGGTATTCATTTTGTTAATCTGTAAATGAGTTGTCCAAAGAAGTTATACCATTGGACTCCTCCCTTGCATACACCATACTTTATGGTCAATACATTTTGTTGCTTATTGGCTAGATCCCAACAAAACAGCAACAACAAATCTATCACAAAGGCTGCATAAAGAAGTAGTATTCAACATAATGACTTGTACATCTCATTGTTGCAATGGGTCCACCTGTATCTCTATTTAAACGATTTGTTTTATCCCTTCCCTTCCACAAATTATACCAACAACAAATACAGTGAAAGTTACAACTTTGGTGGGGGGGGAGGGTGGTGGAGGATCAGGTAGGGGGGAGGAGGGGGTGGTATGGGAAGGGATGGGAAGGGGAAACAAAGGAGGAGGCTACAATGCTTGATAAGAAATGTACTCATTATCTTGCCCATGTAATTGTAACCCCTCTGTATGGTATTTTCACAATAAAAAAGGAGTAATATTCATCCTGTTCTAACATTTTGCTCAGTTTCCATCTGATTTGTCTCATAGAGGAACATTCATTTTAATACCCTAAAGTGTTGGTTAAGTATGCTAGAGAGAAGGAAAATTGGGATAGAAGAAAGGGCCCCTCTTTATTTGTGCAGGCAGGAATCGACGCAAGGAACTCTTGATTTTTTCCAGTGATTAGACACAACTTGGAAAACCTGAGCTCGATATGTTAAAGTGAAATATAGTAAGAAACTCAAATAGGTGAGATTCTCCTTAAGAAATGAACTATAACAGTCCAAATATATTTCCTTACAAAGGGAAATATCTTTAAATATGGTCAGATAATTCTCAATGTTGCTACAGAATTCTAAGGTAAATGAGATGGTCTCCTTGCTCAAATGACTCAAGACCTGAGAGGAGGAGAAAAGAACTTCGAGTCACATGATGTGGGATCTACATCTCAACCAATGGTTTTCAAAACATTGTTTTTGTGTGTGCCAGTACTGAGCCTTGAACTCTGTTGCTTCACACTTTTGCTCAGTTTGTTTTTCCCAAGATGAGTACTCTACCGCTTGAGCCATAGTGCCATTTCCATCTTTTTGTTGGGTTAATTGGAGGTTAGAGCCTCTTGGATTTATCTGCCTGGGCTGTTTCCATCTTCAGATCTCCATTTCCTTAGTATCTAGGATTAGTATGAGACACTAGCATCTGGCTGATCTTGTCTTGTACCATTTCTATTTTCAATTATAAATATTCTATGAAAAGATAAACATTTACTAACTTATAACAAAAATAGGAAAACCTACTATGTGCCAAGTATTTGCTTAATTCTGGATCTGGATATACATGCAGAATTCAATAAGCTGATCTCTCAATGCACACAAACCATGAATAACAGCCTATAGATTATATTATTATTATTATATCTAGATATAATACCTAAAAAGGACCTTAAATATCTGTTGAATGATAGGGTGTATGTGTGTGTGTGTGTGTGTGTGTGTGTGTGTGTGTGTGTGTGTGTGTGTGTGTGTCTGGCCTGGGGCTTGAATTCAGGACCTGGACTTGAACTCAAGACCTGGGCTCTGTCTTTGAACTTTAGTGCTCAAGGATAGAGCTCTACCACTTGAGCTAAAGCTCCAATTTTGGTTTCCTTTTTATTTAACTATTATTTTAAATTTTATTTTATTGTAAAAGTTACGTACAGAGGTGTTGCAGCTACATAAGTAAGGTAATGAGTATATTTCTTGTTGAGCATTGTTACCCCTCCCTTTTTTTCTCCCACTTTCCCTCTCCTCAAAATCACCTCCCTCCAAGTTGTAAAGTTCTTTTCCAACATAGTATATGATGAGTACTTATGGTTCACCCTTTGTCCTTTGTCTCAGCATTTTGTTACTCCTCTTCCCTTCCCCAAATCAGATAAACGTATATACAAGACACAGGATACCAAAATCAAAAACAGTGACAACAAGGGATAAACCAAGTGAAAAAAAATGAAGGAAAAAGGAAATAACTTCGTACAATATCTTAGAAAAACCCTCTTTGTTTCTGTTTCTTGGAGTTATTTTGATTAGCATCATCCTATATGGTCATATAGACATAGCTATTGAACTATTGTGATCCTCTGCTAGGACTAGCCTAGACATATACTAATTATTACAAATGAGAGAAACCATGTAGTCTGTGTTTCTTTTTTTAAATACATTTTTATTGTAAAAATGATGTATAGAGGGGTTACAGTTACATGAGTAACTGTACATGAGTACACTTTTTATCTAGCATTGTTGCCTCCTCCATTGTTTTTCCCCTATCATCCCTTCCTTCCCCACCACTCCAAATACCCCCGCCCTTGCTGAAGTTGTAAAGTTTATTTACAACATAGTGTCTTGTACATCACATTGTTACAATGGGTCAACCTGTATCCCTGTTTAAGCATTTTGTTTTTTCCCTTCCCCTCACCAAATTATAAAAATGTATATATAACATGAGGGCACCAACATCAAATCCAATGAAAACAGTGGTTCTACCATGGGGGAGGAACATACAAAGAAGCAAAAAAATCACATAGTACATTATAAGAACATTAAAAACAACATCAAGAAAGATAAAACCATTTGTGCCCCTATCTTGGGGTTCATTTCACTTAACATCATCTCATATGGTCATATGTACATAGCTTTTGACCTTTTCTGCTTGTCCTAAACTTATACTAGTTATGGCAAATAAGGGAAACCATGGGACCTATGTTTCTTTGGGCCTGGTTTACTTCACTTAATATAATTTTTTCCAAGGCTTTCCATTTCCTAACAAGTGGGGTGATGTCATTCTGAGCCTATGTTTCTTACTTCACTTAATATGATTTTTCCAAGTCTTTGCATTTCCTTATTAGTGAGGTAATGCCATTCTTTCTGATGTAAGCATAGGATTCCATTGTGTATATATACAACATTTTTTTGATCCACTCAACTATTGAGGGGCATCTGGGTTGGTTCCATATCTTAGCTATGGTAAATATGCTGCAATGTACATAGTTGTGCTGGTAGCTTTCATGTAGCCTTGTTTGTGATCATTTGGGTAAGTCCCCAGGGAAGAGATTACTGGATCACATGGGAGCTCCATATTGCTTTCCAGAGTGGTCGAACCAGTTTTGGCCACATCCTAGACAGCATCTGTTATTGTTAGTTTTCTTGATAATGGCTATTCTAACTGGGGTGAGGTAGAATCTCAATGTAATTTTGAATTGCATTTCTTTTACGGTTTATTTAGATTTCTTTTCTTTTTATTTAATTTTATTTTTGTCTTAGTAATTAGAGGTTAGAGTCTTATGGGCTTTCCTGCTGAGCTGGCTTTGAATATCCATCATTATATCTCAGCCAATTGAGCAGGTAGGATTGCAGGTGTGAGCCACCAGTGTCTGGCTGATAGTATATTTTTGAATAGCCAAAAATGAACATTTATTTGGAAATATTACATCTGGTCTATGCTAAAGAATGCACGTGTGTGCACACACACATACACACATACACACAACTAGAATAGTAAATTTCTTCTGCCTCTTCTCTCTCTGTGTTCTTAGAAACACTCATTCCCACTCTACACATTAGTTTTCTGTGTTATTAAAGTAAGATGAATAGACCAGTTTTAAGATCTAAGCCAATCCAATATTCTGTAACTATCTAGTTGCAAGGTCATTGGTGAAAAACAAGTCTGCCTGAGTTGGTCTGAAATGGTAGATCCAGCTGTATTAAGAGCTTCATGAAATGAGCTGAGAAATGGAACTTAGAAACCTTAGAAACCACAGGGACTTCCCAGTGAGCTGGTGAAAATCCCTTCTTCCCCAAAGTCCTGTTAGTAGCTTCCATTTCAAGTGCAATAGTTTCAGTACAAAGAAAGCTACTTAAATGAGCATGCTTGTGACTACAAATACTTTCCTTAAGGTCAAGGTGATCTAAAATCTATGTTCTAAAATTCTGCTTAACAGAAAGAATAGGGCACTATTTTATTGAAAGATGGTATGTCCTGAGGTTAGTGTCTTCAGATGGTATCATTGTCTTACAGCTTATGTAAGAGATCTCAAGTAAGTTCTCGTCCAACGCATAACATATCTTCTTATTTTGTTTGTCACAAGTCCTGTCACCAGTAACTGTTCGTATGCCTTACAATTAATTTCCTTTGAAGCATATTAGACTGTTGCAGAAGAAAGGTTAGATGGATGAGAATGATGACATTGATCAAGATGAACTGTACTTACAGACTGACATGTGTAAATGAAACCTTTTGTACAACTACTTAAAATAATGAAGAAAGGATAACAGAAAAAGGAGATAGTATTTTACCAGCTTTCTAGTAGGGTTAAGTAATATACGTTTTCTATCTGGTCTATCTTTCTTTATGTTTTGGCTCCTGTATAAGATTGAAAGATTAATTCCTCATCCATTTTTTACTTAGAATAAAATATACTTTATGGATATTTCAACCAGAATAAATCTTATGGATGCATAGTAAAATAAATAGCTTAGGGATTATTTTTTTTTAGAAATTTTCCCTGAATATCATATATTGATTTGAGACTTTGTGAGTTGGCAGGTCTGATGTATTCTACATAAATTTGAAATATTTGTTTCTTGGACAGGGTGCAGTACCTAATAAGGTTCAGTCCTCTTGATACACAGTAGAAACCCAAAGAACTCTCTCTCTCAGAGCAATGGCATTTTCTTAAATTACTACAGAATTAATAACTTAGCTTTTAAGTGTGTTTTTTATAGTAAATATTCTTTCTCATTTGCCACCAGAGACTGCACCATATGAAAGCTTCAGTCACTAGAGGGAGATGTGATCACAAAGTGCTTTATTACACTGGTGTCCATGGGGCAGGTGGAAAAGCAAACTAGCCATGGCCTTATATCTTGCCAGAAATGACAGTGGAAAGAAAGCTCCAATGGTGTCTTATGTTGCGCTCATCCTCTGGTGTTCTCATGGCGACTTACCACAAACTGGCTCATCTATTTGCACCTGCAAAGACTTCTTTACTGAAAAGCTGACTATTTTAAGAGATAATTGCCATTTGTATTTAAGTAAATACCTGTGAGTGTTAAATGCCACAGATGGTTGAAATACTGGCTACTTATTATGATTATGAAATAAAAAAATAGAGATTATTTATATGCCTTAATGTTTTTTCCAGACAGTGGCAGAGAAGGAAGGAAATTTATGTCATTCAGTCCTTCTAACTTGCTGATGAAGAGTTAAAATCTTAGGAAAATTAACCCAAAGGCACATAAGTGGTTACATTATAAGCTAGCATTTAGTTCTCCTCACTCTTTATTTGGTGTTTGCCTCATACCTTCTTATCTGTATTTCTCAAGCACCTACTATTTGCTAAGTACAATTAGTTATTTAAAAAAAGCTAGTAATGTCTGCATCTGACTTAAACAGTAGCCCACGTTCAAGTGGAGGAGGCAGAGATGTCCTCCTGGGGATAGAACCTCACAAATAGAAGGCAAACGCTCTCACCTTAGCTAATTCTAGCCTCCATGTCTTTTTCTTTTAATTGAAAAAGATGCATTTAAGTTTTGCACTCATTTTTTTCTATTGACTTGTTTGGGTTTCTTGAATATTTTGGATGTCAAATATTTTTGGAGGTACTGGAGTTTGAATCAGGGCCTTCTGCTTGCTAGGCTAGTGCTCAACTCCTTGATCGATGCTAGCATCCCTGCTTTTTGCTGGGCATTTTTGAAATGGAGTCTAGAAAGTCTTTATGCCCAGGTTGGCCTTGAACCATCATCCTTTGGATCTCAGCCTCTGAATGTCTAAGATTATTTATGTCTGACTAGGATATTAACCCTTTCCCAGGTGCATTGTTTCCAAACATATATATTTATATGTATATACATGCATGTATATGTACATGTATATGTATGTATATATACATGCATATGTATACATATATACATTTTGATTCTCTTATCACTTTACAATAATTTATCTCACTGTGGAGACACTTTCTAGTTTTATACCCTCACATTGTCTACTTTTTCTTTTGTTGCCTTTGCTTTTGAGGTGCAATTCTGAAAACTCATTTCTCTGACCAATGCCATTGAGTTTTCCCCCCTATTTTTATTTTCTAGTAGCTTTTCATGCCTTCTATTCAAGTCTTCAATTGATTTTGAGTTGATTTTTGTGTAGGAAATAAAGTAAAGCTGTAACTTAACTCTTCTGACTGTGGATATACAGTTTTCGTAATATCATTTATTGATATGAATGTCCCAATGTCCCTTTCCCCGTGTATATTCTTGGTGATTTGTCAAAAAAATCAATCAACAAAATGGATGCTTTGTTGAATGCATAACTACATGCTTATATGATTCGTTTAGTTACTTGTAGATATACTAAGAGAGGATATACAAAAGAGGCTCAGAACATATCATTGCAAGATTTTCTTTCAAACTTTCCAGGATACAGCCCAGGCCAATGCAATGTCTTCTGTCCTTCTGATGGAAGTCTTTTGTGTGGGGCTTCTATTCTGTCTAAATGAATATTTTTCCATTCATCAGTGGACTGGAAATAATGCAAACTTCTGTCTTACATTATAAAACCATTTATGTAAGCAAAGCAGTTCTAAATTTAATGTGGTATCCTAGATGGATTCATGACAGAATGAAGATATTTATGCAAAAAGTAGGAAATTCAAGGTAGACATACTTGTAATAAAAGCACTTGGAGTTTGATGTAGGAAGATCATGAAATTGAGGCCAGTTTGGACCATAGATCAAGCCCTTGTCTTGCAAAACCAAAACACAAGCAAAACAAAAATTATTAAATCTTAAAGCAATCTGAAACTAGGCACTAATGATGAATTAATACTGATGTTGTAGTTATGACACATATAAAATGTTAAAGTTAAGGGCAACTAGTTGAGGCATACATTGTATCTTTAAGTTGTCTATAGTTTACTACACGCACCTTACATGCACACATACATTTCTCTTATTTCTTAGCACTGGCCATTTTATGAGGATTATAGGAATTAGCTTGTCTAAAAATATTTATAAAGCATCTACTATATGCAGCCACACACAAAAAGAATATGGATATAAAGGAATATAAGACATTTAGGATAATATAGAGTCACACTTGAAAGAAATGTCTGCCATTTCAAATGTCTGATTAATATGGCATTAACTATGACCTCTGCCCTGCAGAATGGAATAACTCAATATTTCTGACTTCTTGGTATAGAATGGTAACTCATCTTCAACCTTTGAATTTTTTTAAATTTTTATTTATTTTTTTTTGTCAACATGATATACAGAGTGGTTACAGTTACATAAGAAAGTAAATTTTTTGTCAAATTTTCTTCCCCTTCCCTCATTTTTCTCTTACTTTCCCTCCCTTCAATGCCTGCCCCCCAAGTTGTACAAATCATTTCTAACCTATTGTCTTGTGAATATCGCTGTTGCATTGGTTTCCCCTTGTCTTTTGTCTCACCATTCTGTTGTTCCCCTTCCCTTCCCTAAACATACATACATACAATACAAAACATACATACAATTCCAGGATAGCAAAATCAAATACAGTGACAGCAACCATAGGAGGAAGAACACACAAAGAAACAAGAAATCACATAGTACATTAAAAACAACAACAAAGAAAAACCTCTTGTGTTCATGTCTTGGAATTCATTTTGCTTAACATCATCTCATGGTTATATGCACATAGCAATTGAGCTCTTCTGCTTATCTGCTAAGATTATCCTAGATGTATACTAATTATTGTAAATAAGGGAAACCATGGAACCTATGTTTCTTTGGGTCTGGCTTTCAACTTTTGAGATTTTAACTGCTGACCATCTGTCATATTAGTTTCAAAGTTGGAAGAAGCTCAGATGTTGAGACTTGACTTCTATCTTCAAGATACTTTTTTTTCTTTTATCTCTCTCTTTTTAAAAATTTTATTGTGAAAATATTGTACAGAAGGTTACAATTACATGAGCAAGATAATGAGTACATTGTTGCCTCCTCCTTTGTTTCCCCTTCCCATCCCTTCCCATCGATCCCCCCATCCCCTGTCAGCTCCAGAGACAAGAATTGTGCATAAACTATGGTCACTTGGAGTAGGAATGGAGTCTTGTTAGGCACAAGTAAAATAGAAAAATTAGAATAGACGAACCAACATGGAAAGGAGTTTGGGAACATAGCTCAGTGGCAAGATGTTTGTCAGCATATACAAGGCCTACGTTTAATCTTTGGAACTTATTTAAAAACAAAACAAAAGGTATATGAATAGACATCAGGGCAATCTATAAAGACCCATGTAACAGTAAACTTCTGAGTTTTGAAGATAAAATTTATTTTTTGGTAAGCATTTTATTTCATTTTTGTGTATCTTGTTTTATCCCTTTTACTTGAAATGCTATTACACATACATGCACTATATCATATTTTTATGACTTAAAAATAATAATACAAATTAACTGGGCCTGGCTTAAGGGGTAGAGTGCCTGCCTAGCAAACACCAGACAGACCCTGAGTTCAAACCCCAATACTGCCCCCCAAAATAGTTTAGGTATTACTTCTATACCATCACATCCCCAATAGCTTTAATGCTTTCCAAATATCCTGTACTCGTTAAGTCTTCTAATTACCTCATTGCAAATGTAATTGTATCCTGAATGTTGAATATATTTTATTTCCTCATCTGCCTTGCAATTTACCACAGGTATTATTTTGAGTGTTGTTTTGACTGTTCTAATCTATATAAAAATGAAACCATATTAGAAGTAGTCTTTGGTGATGTGTTTTGCTTCACACTTGCTCAGCTCACTGAGCTGATGCCCCACCACTTGACATGCTTCTAGCCCAGCTTTTTGCTGATAATTCTGACAATTGTTTCTTAGATATTTCTGCCTCAGCTTACCATAAATAACAGCCCTCTAAATCTCAGACTTTTGAGTAGCTAGAATTATAGGTGTGAATCATTGACACTTGACTTGTATTTTCTAATCATCATTAAGCTTTCAAATGCAGTAATACTGGTTGGTCTATGTAGTTATAGTTCATTTACATGTTTATTTGAATTTCTTGGTTTCTCAATTTTTATTGAAGAAGACTACTCTGAATAGTCTGGCATGTGACTTGTGGTTATATGTATTCAACATGCACAAATATACAATAGGTACATGGAAGTGGAAATACTACACATACCATTTTATTATTATAGTAAACAGTTTTGTTCTCCCACCAGAACTGTGTGACAATTTCCATTGCCTCATATCCTTCAAAGCAGAATCCACTTTATTTATTTGCCAAACTCCACTGTACACAGCACTGGGCACATAAAGGGACACTAGTGTTTGTGGGTCAGATGAATGAGCAAAATATCTTACTTAGACAAAGCAAGAGAAAGAAAATATAATAAAGTAAGAAACATAATAAAGTAAGGGATTGTCATAGAGGAAACAGATGGCTTTATTAATAAAGAATGTTGGAAAAGGTGACATTGATCAAGGTGGACTGTATTCATAAACTGTTTTGTTACATGACAACTTCTTTGTAAAACTATTTAGAGATTATAATAATTTAAAAAAGAATACAGTGACAGAAAAAATACCTTTTTTCTACTTAATGTGAAAACTGCCGAGTCAATTTCTCTTATCCTGTGATAACACCATTTCCTGCTAACATCATTTCTTTTCCTCTTGCTTGAGACTAGGCTTCTTCTCTTTTATTTTATGAATTAAAGAATGCATGTTTCAGATATATGAATAACAACATTGAGGAAAATTAAAAATTATCTTCTGAAATTTCATCATTAACACATAAGTATAATAATCATGATTAGCATTGTACAGATAGAGCATAATCTAGTTAATTTTTATGAAGGCTATTTTGATGTATTAAAGATTGGGGGAAGTGGCTTTGAGCTGACCTGCAGTAGATACATGGTGACCAAACTTTTGTCTTTAAACAAAACCAAACATTTAAAAAAGTAGAACAGCACATGGACTCTCAGACTAGCAAAGAAGGAATTTACAGAGAAGTTATACAATCAGCTTATTTTCCATGGAGCTTGGAGAGTAAATCACAGTTTCCATAATTCCCTTTGAAACATATATAAATCTTCCAAAGTTAAAGGGTTAAAATCCTCAGCTGGGCATCCAAGGGCTCCTCAGTATGATGCTCCTTGCTGTATGATTGCTTCAGAGTCAATTAAAAACAACAACAAAACCACGACTCACTATACGACAAACTCGTTCACAGACATTTTTATGAAAATTATGAATATATTTGAAATGATTAATTGTACAAAATAATGTGGCAATTCCACACATGCATGTGTTACATTGATTACATCCACTCTTTTCTTCCCTCCTTGCCTCCCCTATTCACACTCTCCTGAGCTCTTTCTAGTCTCTAATACCTAATATTTCCACTTCTACTTTAATTTTTTCATATGACAGAAAACATGGGATAGTTATCTTATTTATCTCCCTTTGCTTGGCTTATTTCCCTTAACCCACCCATTTTCCTGTGAATTACAGAGTTCTATTCTGCATGGCAAATAATAATTTATTGTGATCACTTCTTTGTCCATGTTCTATTGGTAGCTGCCTAGGTTTATTCAATATAGATATTATGAATATTATCATAATAAACATAGATATGGAGATATTTCATTTGCATTATGATTTCATTTCTTTCAGTTATATACTTAGAAGTGGTATAACTAGATCATATGATAGTTCTATTGTTAATTTTTTGAGAAATCTTTATATTGATTTCCATAATATCTGTAATAATTTATATTTCTATCAACATTGTATACAATTTCCTTATACTCCACAACCTTGGCAATTTTTTTATTTTTCTAGGGTATGATAAAATTTCAATACTTTTGATTAGTATTCCCATGGTGGATAAAGTTACTGAGCATTTTTTCATGTATGTATTGGCTTTTTGTACTTTTTAAATAATATATATTTTTCTTGTAAAGATATTGTACAGAAGGGTAACAGTTACATGAATAAGGTAATGAGTACATTTCCTATTGAGCATTGTTACCCCCTCCTTTGTTTTTCCCCTATTATCTCTTCCCTCCCCATGGCTTTTTGTACTTTTGAGAAGTATTTATTCAGATCATTTACCATTAATCCAATCAGAGATATTTTTTAAACAATTGATATCATGCAGTAATTTCTGCTGAAGGTTTAGGAAAATATCAGTGGAGTGCCTAGATAAGCTAAATGTCCTGATCTCCAAGGCACAGAGGAAGATGATTCTATCCTAAGGAGTAATAGAATCACAAGGCACATTCAACTTTCCCAGAACCAAAAGTAAGTGACACCTGGATTTTCCACTTGGCATTATTTTCACCTATTAGGTTGTCTCTTCTCTCCTCTCATTAGGTTGTCTCTTGTCACTTATGGATGGCTCTGATCTCTAACCTTCTGCTTGCATCTTGTCAGGAATGTTTATGGGCTCCACACAGAAGGGTGGGGCAGGGTGGCCAGGCAGTTGGAGATTAAAAAAAAAAGTTGGAGATAAAAAAGTGGATAGCTGGGTGTTGGTTTGGTCTGGTATTATTGTCTAGTCAAGATCCAAGATGCTGTCCTCTCCTGTTGCTGTGTACTCTTTGCTGGTAACTCAGAAGTGTTTATCGTGACAAGCTATGAGCAGATGAACTGGACAGAGGAGAGAAATTTGACCCAAGGAGATGTTACTTAAACAGCTGAAGCTAGTATTTCACCAGATGTCCAAACATTTAACCCATTAAGAGATTTACAAATAACAGGAGCAATTTTTTTCTCACTGACATCTTTAATCATATTTTCCTAAGTAATTAATGGTAGTAAATACTTATAAATTCTAATGCCTATTTTGTGTTTAAAGACATTTGAGGTTAGTATCTTCTCCGGTGCTTTCTTCAATCCAGAGAGGTAAATGTTACTGGTCCTAGATTGCTGATGAGGAAAATGAAGTCTACCTTGCCTCAAACCATATAGATAGACAGAGGAAGAGTTCTAGATCACTGAAGGATTCGAGAAACTGGGAGAGACTTCCAAATATGTTCCTTCAAATTTCCAGATCCAACAGACAAGAAATGTGAGGTCCAAAGGTATAAATGATTTATTTTAGCTCCCCCAAGAAGCTGGGAATTTATACAGGACTTGAACTCAGGTCACCTTCTTGCTGCCCCAGGGTCTTCTCCAACATATTTTTTGATGGGTTCTTGCCAACACAATGTCCTGACACGCCCTTCTCACTAGCTGGCAAAGGAGCAATCCAATTCGCTGGCTGAAGATGAAGGGGGAAAGGGACTTCCATGTTCTACCCAGTCATCCTGTTCAATTGTGTCAAGCTTCAAAAGACCTATGACTCTTAATAAGTAAATGGGTTACCTGAAAGATTGAAATCAAACATCCCTAGTAATTTTATGGATTGCTTAACTCTCTGATTTTTTTAAGTGAATCTCTTTGATTAAATCACTCCACTTACGTGGATAGAACTGAGACATTTCGCTTTCAAATTATTTTGAAGGGAACACAGCAAGGAAAGGAGTGGTGAATCAGTGAATCATCGAACCAAGATATGAACCTCAACTATGTGTTCCTGTCAATGCCACTTTCGATGATCCTCATTTATTTTCTGACTTAAATTATGATTAATATCAGTCCTAGTTACCTTCTGACACTACAGGAAGAAACTGTAGTTCATTGCTGTGATTGCTCTAGATAAGTAAACACTATGTTATAAAAATATAATGCAGTATTAAAAATAGCATTATAGGACAGTTTTCCCCTGATATGGCAAGAGACAGCAAAACCTGTACAGACTAAAGAGTCTTAGTGCTTAGATGCGAATTCTGGTTTGGTGATTTATTGTCTGGTTAGCCTTGACAACCAAAGCTCAGCAGTAAATTATTGGCAATAGAATATCTCTTACTGGTTTGTTATAAAGATTAAAAATTGATGTTTGTAGTTTTCTTATCATAATCTTTTATTTGTAGAATAAATGTTATTTAAATTCTTGTTAAAGAATACATTTTTAAAGATACTGATTAAGCCAAATAGATGTCTAGTAAAAAAAGGCTATTTTCTTTCTTTCCTTTCTTTCTTTCTTTCTCTTTCTTACTTTCTTTTTTTTTTTTTTTTGGGTCCGGTCATGGGGCCTGAACTCTGTGCCTGGGCACTGTCCCTCAGCTCTTCAGCTGAAGGCTAGCGCTCTACCACTTGAGCCACAGCGCCACTTCCAGCTTTTTTGTTTTTGCTTATGTGGTGCTGAGGAATCGAACCCAGGGCCTCAGGCATGCAAGGCAAGCACTTTAACCACTGAGCCACCTTCCCAGCCCCTCTTTCTTACTTTCTTTACTTCTTTTTTTCTTTTTTTCTCACTCTCCTTCTTTCCTCCCTCCCTCCTTCCCTCCCTCCCTCCCTCCTTCCCTTCCTTCATTCCTTCCTTCCTTCCTTCCTTTTTTATGGGGCTTGAACTCTGGGCCTGGGTGCTGTCTGTGAGCTTTTTCACTCAAGACTAACACTCTACTTCTTTGAGCCACAGGGCCACTTCTGATTTTCTGGTGGTTAATTGAAGGTAAGAGTCTCATGCATTTTCCTGCCTGGGTTAGCTTTGAACCCCTATCCTCAGATCTCAGCCTCTGAGTAGCTAGAATTACAAGTGGGGCCACCTGCACCTGTCCAAGGGATATTTTCTTTCTTTCTTTTTTCATATATATTATTATTGTAAAAATACTGTACAGAGGGGTTACAGTTACATGAGTAGGGTAATGAGTACATTTCCTATCAAGCATTGTTACCTCTTCTTTTGTTTTCCCCCTACCATCCCTTCCCTCCCCACCACCCCAACTCCTTTCTCCCCCTCCATCAAAATTGTAAAGTTCGTTTTCAATATAGTGTCTTGTACATCTCATTGTTACAATGGGTCAACCTGTATCCTTATTAAAGAATTTTGTTGGGCTGGGAAGGTGGCTCAGTGGTAGAGCACTTGCCTTGCATGCATGAGGCCCTGAGTTCGATTCTTCAGCACCACATAAGCAAAAAGAAAAAAGCCGGAAGTGGCGCTGTGGTTCAAGTGGTAGAGCACTAGCCTTGAGCCAAAGAGCTGAGGGACAGCGCCCAGACCCAGAGTTCAGGCCCCCAACTGGACCCCCCCCAAAAAAAGAATTTTGTTATATCCCTGCCTCTCCCCAAATTATAAAAATGTATATACAAGATGCAGGACAGTGGAATCAGATACAGTGAAAACAGGGGAGAACATACAAAAGAAACAAGAGAATCATACAGTGCATCATAAGTACGTTAAAAACAATAGCAAGAAAGAAAAAACCACTTGTGTCCCTGTCTTGGGGTTCATTTCAGTTAACATCATCTTTTTTTTTATTGTAAAGATACTATACAGAGGGTTACAGTTACATGAGTGAGGTAATGAGTACA
>NW_012267261.1:1789444-1800675 GCF_000151885.1 Dipodomys ordii
CAGGCATTGTTAAGGAGTGTGCTGTTCAATTTCCATGTATTAGAGAAATTTCTGTGGTATGCTTTGTTATTGAGAGCTAGCTTGATTCCACTGTGGTAGTTAACATCATCTTATATGGTCATATTTACATAGCTTTTTTGCCTGTCCTAGACATGCACTAGTTATTGCAAAATAAGGGAAACCATGGGACCTATGTTTCTTTGGGCCTGGCTTACTTCACTTAATATAATTTTTTCCAGGTCTTTCCATTTCCTAACAAATGGAGTGATGTCAATCTTTCTCCCGAAGGCATAGAATTCCATTGTGTGTGTGTGTGTGTGTGTGTGTGTGTATCACATTTTCTTGATCCATTCATCTACTGAGGAACATTGGGTTGGTTCCATATCTTAGCTATGGTGAATAATGCTGTGATAAACATGGTTGTGCTGGTAGCTTTACTATAGCCTTATTTGTGATCTTTTGGGTAAATGCCCAAAAGTGGGATTGCTGGGTCATAGGGGAGCTCTATGTGGAGTCTTTTGAGGAATCTCCTTATTGCTTTCCAAAGTGGTTGAACAAGTTTACACTCCCACCAACAATGCAGTAGGGTTCTAGGGATATTTTCTTAAGAATTTTTTCTTAAAATATCTTTGCTGTCTTCTATTTCAGTCTCAGTTTATAGTCATAGACTTTTACTTATATAGGTAATAGCTCACTTCAAGCTTCTTTCATAGAACCCATATGAACCATATCCAAACCCTCTGGAATCCTGCAACCAAATTACTTATTTTAAACTCTAAGTTTCTGGTAGGTACAGTAGTGCCTATCTGTACAGTAAGTTTCACAGATGATTAACTGAAAACCTGGAAACATGTTCAAGGTTATCATGTATCAGTAAATATAATCCAGGTCTTGAATCTAGCATGTCCAACCAGTCACAAGTGAGGCTTACATTAAATTCTGTCCCCATTCCAGTCACTGGAATTTAGTCATCTGCTCCATTTAAGTCTTAAAAAGCAGCTGAGAAAACCACTTTTCAGTAACAACTCTGACCTATGGAGTAAGAAAGCAAATTTTGGGTGCACAGATAGGCTTCTCTTCATAAAGCCAAATTACATAGGATAAGTTTCTCCAAACATTAAAAAACCCAAATGAATATTTCTATATATGATTAAAATGTGCATTCTGAAGAACTACAACAATAATTAATAAGTGTCTATTTCATTGTGACCTTGATAACATATATTATGAAAAGCTTCTTTAATTTGGCTGTTGATAATGATATCTCATTTTACTTTGTCTTCTTTTGGTCACTAGTGAGTGGCCCAACTATGAACTAATTTTTATGAACTAACTTTTTTATGAACTGACTTTTTTACATTTAAACTTTTATTTTTTTCTATTTATTTTCCTGCAGATTATGTCAAGTTTTCAGAAACTCTTCTTCCCTTTATTTTATTCTTACTTATTGTTGTGATTTCTTAGACTGATAAGTAGAACAACCCATCAAAATACTGGCATGGTATATGCTCTATTTATTACCTACACAAAGTTCTTAGAGGTTGTCTTCCATTACTGGTAAATTGGGAACATGTTTTCCTATCCATATATACAATGATAATTACATTTTGACCTGATTACAAAATTGATAATGACTATTGAAATTTATAAATCAAAAATGATGGGCAGTATTAGAAAAATCAGGTTGTTTTTTTGGGGGGAGGGGGGTCCAGTCGTGGGGCCTGAACTCTGGGCCTGGGCGCTGTCCCTCAGCTCTTCAGCTCAAGGCTAGCACTCTACCACTTAAGTCACAGTGCCATGTCCGGCTTTTTTTTTTTTCTGCTTATGTGGTGCTGGGGAATCGAACCCAGGGCCTCTGCATGCAAGTCAAGCACCTTACCACTGAGCCACCTTCCCAGCCCGAAAAAAATCAAGTTTTTTAAACTATATATTTGTTTTGTCTTTTCTTTTTTGGTACTGGGGACCAAACTCAGAACACTGCACTTGCTGGGCAAGTGTTTTGTCACTAAGCTACATCCCAGGCCAGAAACCTAAGTTACTTTTATTCACATCATAACCACTATTCACAATTCTATCCTGGTTTTGATTTTTTAATTTGTTAAATGTTTTTATTGTAAAAATAGTGTACATAGGGGTTACAGTTACATGAGTAAGATAATGAGTACATTTCCTATCAAGCCTTGTTACCTCCTCTTTTGTTTATCACCTACCATTCCTTCCCTCCCCAACTCCCCAACTCCTCTCTTCTCCTCCACAAGTTTTAAAGTTCATTTTCAACATAGTGTCTTGTACATCTCATTGTTACAATGGGTCAACCTGTATCCTTATTTCAGCATTAATTTTTAAAATAAAATTTTCTTCAAAAATTGTAATGTCTGTTTCTGGAGAGCCTATTTGCTTATTACTGATGATGATGATGATGATGATGATGATGATGAAGATAATGATGATGATGTTTTTGTGTCAATACTGGAGCTTGAACTCCAGGCCCCCTGCTCTCAGTTGGTTTTTTCCACTTAATGATGATGCTCTACCACTTGAACCATACCTCCGTGTGTGGCTTTCTGATGAATAGTTGGAGAGAAGAGTCTCTCCGATTTGTCGGACTGGTCTTTCTTTGAACAGTGATGTTCAGATGATAGCCTCTTGAGTAGATAGAATTAAAGTTATGAGCTACCAGCACCTAACTGGACAACCTATTTTATTTCATTAAAATGTTTATTCTTGTGTTAAGATAGCATTGTGGATTTGCAATGTTCTTTTTTTCTTTCTTTCTTTTTTATCCTATCCTGGGGCTTAAAATCAAAGCCTTAGTTTTGTCCCTGAGCCTTTGTGCTCAAGGATAGTGCTCTACCACTTGAGCCACACTCTGGCTCTTTTGAGTAGTTTATTGGAGATAAGAGTCTCATGGGGACTTTTCTGCTTGGGCTGGTTTTGTACCACAGTCCTCAGATCTCATGAGTAGCTAAGATTACATGTGCCAGCTGCTGGCACCCAGGTTGCAATGCGGTTTTATAACTGGTAATTTTCCTAAATTCACTACATAGTAATAATTATGAAACTAATGTCCACAGTTGATCTGAAACTATTCAGCATATTTTTACTTGTGAATAATTCTAAGAAGATGTTTGTGAAAGACAAGGTATAAGGCTTGGATGTTCTATAAACTCTAGGTGTACATACATATATGTTATAATGTATTAAATGAGTACTAACCTAGAAAAGGAGATGCAAGATGAAATTTGTCACTAGTGCACTCATAAGTTTGAGACATTTCTGGATAGAATAGGAAAGAATTGTTTTGATATTTCAGTTATAAAAAATATAAATCTGTACTAGAGTAGGAAGTAAAAAATAGTGACCTGGTACTAGAAAGTTGAGAAAGGAGGATTCCAAATTTGAGGCCAGTCTGGGCTATTTAGTAAGACACTGTCTCAGAAAAAAAAGAAGTGTATGCATTCAAGTTGAATATAAGAAAGAAAGTGCTTCTTTTAGAAAGTGGATAAAAATAATTGAGATAGGATCTCTATATGTAGCTGATTTGCTTGTGTCAGGATCATGAAGATTAAGATTACAATCCCATGCTACCACTACTAGCATCCAAATAGGATTCATAATAAGAGAAATAATATATATATATATATTTGACATTTTTTATTTGTGAACATACCGTACAGAAGGGTTACAATTACATGGGCAAGATAATGCGTACATTTCTTATCAAGTATTGTAGCCTCCTCCTTTGTTTCCCCTTCCCATCCCTTCCCAGCATCCCCCCTAATCATATATTTTTAAAGAGAAACTTTTATACAAAACAAAAATACAAAACTATGACATCTAGAAACGCTAACAATGTTCATCTAATCTAGGATTAGGCAAAGGAGGTAGAAGTAATTGTGATGTTTTTCTCTTCTACATGTGTGCCTAAGTGTCTGTGTGCAGAAGTCCTTTCTTCCAGAAGTCCTTGTTTTTCCAGAACAAGGCAGCCCAGCCCTGTTTCTTCTCCTGTAGGTCTTTCTATACCCCTCAAAGCAATATACCAGCTATTTACTAATATCTAAAATAAGAGCAATCTCCATCCCTATAATTCAGTGTGTGTGTGTGTGTGTGTGTGTGTGTGTGTGTGGGTGCGTGCACGTGTGTGTGTGTGTGTGTTTGTGGAATGTGCCTGTCTGTGACAATAGTGGTGCTTGAACTCAAAGCCTCCGTTTATCTATTAGCTTTTCCCATTCAGAATGAGTTCTACTGTTTTGAGTCATACGTCTACTTCTAGCTTTTTTTTCTTTTCAATTTAAAATTTTACTGTAAATGTAATGTATAGAGGGGTTACTGTTAGTCATCAGGTAATGAGTACATTTCCTTTTTAACAATGTCATCCCTTTCCTCATTCGCTCCCAGGTTTTCCCCACTAACTACCCTACCCCTCAAGTTGTATTGTTCATTTCTCAAATAGTGTCTAGTGGGTTACACTGTTGAATTGTTTCACCTTTTGTTCCACTGTTTCTGTGGTTCCCCTCCCCCTCCCCAAATCAGATAAAGGGTATGGAAATAAATAACAGCAACAGAAGGGAATAAACTAAAGAAAAAAGGAAAGAAGAATAAAAAGAACCACAAACAGTACAATAGAAAAACCTCTTGCCTCCATTTCTTGGAGTTCATTTCAATAAGCATCCTGATTAATTGTAGTTACCACTCTTTCAGATTTGGGTGCCTAGGCTGGCTTCAAACCTCCATCCTCAGAGCTCAGCTTCCTGTGTAGCTTGAGATTACAGGCAAGAGCCACTGCACAAGCCTTCATCATTCCTGTGAGAAGGGCATGCTCTACATTCAGTCATTATAGAAATTTACACTTAGCTGACTTATACATTAAACATTTATGGATAGTGATAAAATGATGAAAGTACTTGAAATACAGAGAGTAGAAAGGACAGACACATTTTCAAAGTTTTTTTTCAGAAACTTTTTTTCTTTAGATATAAAGCCTGTGTTTACCCAGGGAATTGATGATACTTTCATAGAGTGCCAAGGCATTTTCCCATTTTAATATCTTGAAAGAAGAGCAAAGAAATTACAAAACACCTTTGAAACACCCTTCATACTAAAGTAACCAAAATTTTACTCTCCTCTTTCTTCATGTAACCCTCTGTCAGTCTTTCTAATAGACAACTAGTCTGGCAGCATTTTTAATAAGAAAAATAATTCCTAAAAAAAGAAACACCCTTTACTAGGGGTATTTCCAAAATATCCTACTTACTTTTCAGAGGAAAAACACATTCTTTTCTTTACGTGTTTTATTTCATTAGTTACATAACTTCTAATCAAAGTACATTTAAGAGGAGAATCTACTGGGCGTCCTTAGCTCACGCCTGTAATCTGAGTTTTTAAGGAGGCCAAGATCTGCGGGATATGTGGTTCGAAGACAGCCTGTGCATGAAAGTCCATGAGACTTTTCACTTCAAAAAGCTAGATGTGGAGCTATGGCTCAAGTGACAGAGCACTTGCCTTGGAGAGAAAAATTCAGGAACAGCACTCAGGTCCTGAGTTCAAGCCCCAGGACTGGTGGGGAGGGATGGAGGAGAGAGAGAGAGAGAAGGGGAGAGGGAGGGAGGGAAAGAGGGAGAGAAGAAGAAAGACATTCTTGAAAAGAGAAGCAGGAGTCAGAAGGTAGATCCCAGACCAGCTCTATATGCATCATGTGGTCATACGTTAGTAACACAGATTATAAAGTCCCTTAATAGTCTGGATATGATGGCCACATTCGTTTTCCCAGCTATTTGGGAGAATCAAGGAGGAGGATTATGGTCAGAGGCTGGCCAGGCAAAATGTGTGAGATTGTGACTAAAGTAATGAAAGCAGCAAGAGCTAGGGTGATATGGTCCAAGTTGTAGAGCACTTGTCTAGCAAATGCAAAGCGCTGAGCTCAATTTCCAGTGCCACCAAAACAACAATATTTATATAACATTAGTAATACCAATAATAATTATAATTAAAAGTTATTAATGGACCTACTGAATCAGAAAACCTAGAGTAAGACCACAAGACATTCTTTTTAATTGGGAATTTGTTTTCACCTTTTGGCATGTTCATATTTCATATGCTCACTCTCTATCTGGTATATGCTTTATATTTTTTAAACCTGATTAAGTTCATCTTCATAGCTTTGACTATAGCTAACCACAAGGTTCATAGGTAATTTTGACACTGGCTAAAGTTAGAGAGTTGCTTGGCTTAGAGTACTGTGGTGCTGAGACAGCTCTGTGTGAGGCAGACAGTAGTGATCTTTCCTATGTCTATGCTATAGAGGTCCTGTTTCATCTTTACCACTATTCAATACCATTGAAAGTTGTCAAGGCTCCTCTTTACAGATTGACCCTGGAGGGCTGTATGCTGTGTACAAGCTGAGCAGAATTCTCAGCTTCCAGAAAAGATTCACAAATTGTTCATTTCCAGCCTGAATACAAGATAATCTTCCAGGCCTCCATGAAAAGCTTCTGGGAAGAGGTGCTTGCTTGCCAAAGAGAGTGAAATGTAGATGGGTTGCTGATCTGGGGTTTCTGGGAGCAATTCACCTTGCACTTCTACTACGTATGGGGTTATAAAGGGATCAAGTTCCTGCCTTACACTCTTTTGACATTCTCTGCGCAGGTTAATAAAGTTCTGTTGGTCTGAAACACATTGGTTCTTTGCTCTTGGGATATTCTTATGTTAGAAATAGTTGTGAGGAGGATGCTCTTTCTTTGGAAACGTCTTGAATAGGCCTCTACAATCTGCTAGGTTAGGTCAGTGTGAAAAGTGGTACAGTGTGGCCTGATGTCAGGGTTCAGTTTACAAGACGGATGGTGTGGTTACAACTAGCAGTTTTCCATTACATTTACAAATCAAAAAAATCACTTGAGGAGCTTTGAAACATGTATCATCTACTGTTCCATTCAAGTAGAATATCAAAGGATGGAACACACTGGCGAAATACTTTTTAAAAGGTCAAATGTTTTTGTTTTGATTTTTTTGTTGTATCTTTATGTTTTTATGGTTTTTGACATTTTGGTTTTAGAGAGGGATATACATGAGACAGAGAGAGAGAGAGAAAGAGAGAGAGAAAGAGAGAGAGCGAGACAGAGACAGAGAATTAGAGATTGAACTCTGGGCCTTAGTTTTTCCCTTAGCTTTTTTTGTTTGTGGTTGGTACTCTCCCACTTGAGCCACAGTTTCACTGTTAGCTTCATAGGAGTTAATTGTAGATATAAGTCTCATGGACTCATATCTTGACTGGCTTCAATTTTCAATCCTCAGATCTCAGTTTCCTGAGTAGTTAGGATTACAAGTGTGAACTACCAATGCCAAGCAAAGTATTTCATGCATGGTTTGAATAGAGAATCATCTGTTCAAGGTACACAGTGAGCATATTCTGCCAGAGATTTCTGTGCAATTTACAGATGAGAAAATGGGACCTAGTGAGGTTTCCTTACTGAAATTCAAAGTCCTTTTAAGTTGATTGAAATCAACAGTGTGGGGAAGATTCTCACAGACTAGAGGATTGCCAATCCTACAGTGCTATCCATGGGTTAGTCTTCCTTAAGATTCCAGAGAAGTGATTCAATTTATTAATTAAATTTTTTTGAAGAGGAAACTCATGGCAAAGAGCTTGCCTCAGCTTAACAAAACATTTCCTTACAGAATTGGAACTCAACATCCCCACTCATAAGGATTATCCTTGTAGCTTCTCATGTCCTCTTTTCTTAATGTAAATCCTGTCCTCTAAGGCATCTGTTTGTTGAAGTAATTATGTTCTCTGCATCTGTAATCATCCTGGTTTCCTAAACACTGCAAATATCTCCTCTTACTTCGGCCAAATTTTTTTAAACAAATATACTTTCAAAAAATAAAAGTAAAACACCTACACGTTTTTAATATATATTTTTATTGTAAAGATACTATACAGAGGGGTTAGAGTTACACGAGCAAGGTAATGAGTTCATTTCCTCTTAAGCATTGTCACCCCTCCTTTGTTTTCTCCTACCATCCCTTCCCTCCCCTCCTCAACTCCCCCCACCCCAAGTTGTAAAGTTTGTTTTCAACATAGTATCTTGAACATCTCATTGTTACAATGAGACAACTTTTATCCTTGCTTCAGCATTTTGTTATTTCCCTTCCTCTCCCCAAATTAGAAAAATGTATATACAAGATGCAGCATACCAAAATCAAATACAGTGAAAAAGGGGATATACCATGGAGGAAGAACATACAAAAGAAACAAAAAAAATCACATAGTACATTATAAGTACATTAAAAACAACAGCAACAAAGATAAAGCTTCTTGTGTCTCTATCTTGGGATTCATTTCACTAGTATCATCTTATATGGTCATATGTGCTTAGATTTTGACCTTTTCTACTTGTCAAGTAAGATTATCCTAGATGCATACTAGTTATTGCAAATAAGGAAAACCATGGGAAATATATTTCTTTGGATCTGGCTTACTTCACTTAATATAATTTTTTCCAAGTCTTCATTTCCTAACAAATGGGGCGGTGTCATTCTTTCTGATGGAGGCATAGAATTCCATTTTCTTGATCCATTCATCTACTGAGGGGAATCTGGGTTGGTTCTATATCTTAGTTATGGTGAATAATGCTGCAATAAACATGGTAGCTTTAGTATGAGATTCCACCTCACCCCAGTTAGAATGGCTAAAATAAAACTCTAATAACAAAGATGCTGGCAGAGATGTGGTCAAAAAGGAACCCTACTCCATTTCTGGTGGGAGTGTAAACTTGTTCAACCACTTTGGAAAGTAGTATGGAGGTTCCTCAAAAGACTCAACATAGAGCTCCCCTATGAACCAGCAATCCCACTTTTAGACATTTACCCAAATGATCACACGTACACTTTTATTATAGGCTTATCATACTGTGATCCTAGCAACTCAGGAGGCTGAAATATAAGGATTGAGGGTTCAAAGTCAGCCAAGGCAGCAAAGTGCATGAGACTCGTATTTCTACTTCATTACCCAAAAAAGCCAGAAAGAGAGCCCTAGCCTTGAGTGAAAAAGCTAAAGGTCAGCAACAAGGCCCTGAGTTTATGCCCCAGTACTAGCAAAACAGAGTGGGGGAGGGGGGAAGGAAGGGGAGGAGAATCTTATTTTTAACCTTCCTCTCTTAAAAGAACACTTGGTTCTGAACCTGGAATATTACACTGGAATTCCTCCAGCAGCCTATAAATCTCTTGAAGATATGGGTTTTCTGTCAAAAGGATGTTTTTTTCCCCCCATGAATGGAGTGAATACAAAGAATGCAAGAATGAGTGTTCCTAATATAGAGTGCTCCCTGCACAGAAAATCACCTCATTCACCAGATTAAAACCCTTTGATGACTTCCTTATGGCCCCTAGGCATTCTTAGCATTAAAAGCTTGTGCTTTATCTTCTCACTTTGCAGCCCGACCTTCTGTCACATTCTTTTCCCTCTCAAACGCCATTCTACTTTCTGAAATCAGTCTCCTTGGTCTTGCACAACACCTCTACCTTCTTTCACAGTGATTTTCCTCCATATCTATACCCTAACCACTTTCTTCCCCCAAATCCGCTTCACTTATCACCTTGCTCTTATTTCCTGCCTTTTCTAATTTTCTTTCAATCCTTTCCTATCCCAAACCCCTATGTATTTGATGTTTGAGCCTCTGACTGTTTTCAAAATATCTGTAGTTATTATTGCTATTATTACTTCAACTTCTCTTTCTCAGTCTTCTCACTTCCCTTAAGTTGTGAGAGATGCTACCTTCTTTATCTACTGTCCTTTCAAATAGCACCTTGACATTTAAAGAGATTTTTAGATAAACAAACACTTATGAAGGAGAAATATGAAATAAAATTTCCCCAAGTGTGTCATGGGCAAGGATGAGATAAGACCACCTTTCATTACTCTTCTTGTCTTCTATTCTCCTGCACTGGGGACAGTACCATGTGACGATGTTCATTCACATAGTTGTGCACCACTTTCTGGAGAAGGGCATTGTTACCTCACAGTATCATCTGCATGCTCGTGCATCACATGTGCCTTCAAAACATTATTCCATTGCTCAGTCTTCTAGCAGAGTTTGGATCATGTGACATGCAGTGAGACTGCTGATCATGCACATATTACTCTACTTAATTAACAGAAGGATGGATTCTTTGCCTAATGTCAAGTGATCAACACATGCTGTGTCTGTAATTGGTGGTGATGATGATGACTCTAAAGGGAGGAAAGGTACAAAGATGTGGGACATAGGCCAATTCCAGTAGATAGGAAATTTCTGTTTTTCCAAGATGGAAAGAACAGAATGGAATCAATTTCCAATAGGTGGCTCTGGTTCTACTTGAAAGATGAAGTTCTATTGGAGGTCAGCTTTAATCTGTTTTCTCGAGAGTTTGCTATTAGATAGTGGTAGTAGTTATATTAGACTTGGTAAGTGGGAGCTCGTGCTATTTGGTCCAACATTACCTTCAGTCCACCATAGCTTTTCCTTCATGTACTCAATTCTGATACTGGACAGGGCTCAGGGAAAACAATTAAGGATTCTGAATGACACCATCTGGCCAGATTAGATTGTCCATCTCTTTGCTAGCTGATTTTGCTGTGTCTGTTACTCTGTAATGCACACTGACATGTAATTCAAAGATCTTTTTTTTAAGATTATGATTTTTTTATTGCCAAGAAATAATTTTATTTTTTTAATTTTTTATTGTAAAGATACTATACAGAGGGTTACAGTTACATGAGCAAGGTAATGACCAAGGTAATGAGTACACTTCCTATTGAGCATTGTTACCCCCTCCATTGTTTTCCCCCTACCATCCCTTCCCTCCTTACCTTCCCCAAGGTTCTTTTTTTAAAATTGTGATTAAGTGATTACATAATTTCCCAAATTTAACAGTATTGTGGAATAATGATGCTCATTTAAAGTCACAAGTTCATTCTAACTTCCCTGGAGCAAATTGTCTATCACAGTCTATAACATATAACAGTGTACACATATACACCATACATGTGATCAGCAGCATGGGGATATTTAGTAGTGGTTCGACCAGATGAGTGGGGGTTCTTTGTTTTTAACTCCTGTTAATTTTGTCGTATCACCTAACATTTTGGATTTAGCATCCACTTATCAGGGAGACCATGTACCATTTGTCTCTTTGCTCTTGGCTTACCTTGCTCAACATGATTCCTTCTAGCTCCATCCATTTCCCTGCAAATG
>NW_012267261.1:1801098-1851882 GCF_000151885.1 Dipodomys ordii
TTAGTTCCCTTGCCCATTTAGTAATTGGTTTGTTAGGTTTGGGAGGGATTGGTTTCTTGAGTTCCCTGTATATACAGGATGTTAACCCCTTGTCTGATATATTGCTGGTAAATATTTTTCCCAATTAGTTGGTTGTCTTTCTAGCTTGGTTGCGATAGATTTAGCTGTGCAGAAGCTTTTTATTTTAAGGTAGTCCCATTTGTCGAGTCTCTCTCCAATTTGTTGTGACCCTGGGACTCTGTTCAGGAAGTTCCTTCCTGTGCCTATTATTTCAAGTGTCTCTCCTACTCTGTCCTGCAGTAGTTTCAGAGATTCAGGTTTAATGTTAAGATCTTTAATCCATTTTGAGTTGATGTTGGTGCATGGTGATAGGCTGGGGTCCACTTTTACTTTTCTGCATGTGGCCACCCAGTTTTCCCATAATTCAAAGATCTTGATGCTTCTTACTGACTCCCAATGTCTTCAATAGCCTTCTTCTGTAGGTCTGGGTGTCTTGCTTTTCCAAAGACTGAGGGCTTTATTATTAAAATGGCGTGAGTGTGCTTTTTTGTTTGTTTGTGTGGGTTTAGTATTTTTGTGACTGAGTCTTATTATGTTGCCAGCTTGGTCTTCAACTCCTACCTCAGACTCAGACCAGCACATCTGGCTGACTAGCTGTGAGCATTTGTTACTTAGTATTAATCTATTTGGCGTTTAGGTTCCTAGGCTTCTCTTTTAACTTGTGAATGTTCTACACTAAGTCCTCATAGTGTTTTCCAGCTATAGATTAGAAGACAGAAAGTGAATGATCTTATGTATTGTCAGATATTTAAGGCCTGGAATCAAAATACTACTCTTTTTCCAGTAGCTCATTGATAAGGGCTAAATCACACATCTGACTACAATTACAGAAAGAAGCTTGGATATGCTGTGTGTACTGTGTCCAGGATCACATGGGGGTGATTTAGTCAATGAAATGAGATGAGATGAAGAAACATAAATCAAAAGAGTAGAGTTGCAATATGCAAAATGAATATACTATTGCATGCATTGCAAACCCAGAAAAATATTTCCATTTATAAAAAAGGAAGACTAGATATTATACTACATGTAAAAATCAACATAAATAATCATTACAGAACTTACCTAGAAGAATAAAGCAGTTAGGATTTTTGCAAAATTTTTGCAAAAATATAAAATAATGTGATATACCTAGTAACAAAGCCAGAAAAGATGCACAAAACTTCTGGAGAAAAATTCTGAGTACCATGAGGGAAAACTCAAAAAATGAAAACAATTATATCTTTGGAATAGAAAACTAAATAGTATAGAGATATTTACTTTTCTAAAATAGACCTAGTGCTTCATTAGGATAGAAACAAAAATATGAATGTGTGTATATAATTGAAAAGTAGTTTTAAAGTCTTATTCAGCACTAAAATTGACAGGAGGGCCTTCATCTTAAATAATGGTAATTGAAGGAACTTGTTGTACCAGATATTAAGAATCAATATAGCCAGACAACAATAGTCCATGCCTGGACTCCTAGCTACTAAGGAGAGTGAAATCTAAGGATCCCAGTTCAAAGCCAGCCTGGACAGAAAAATCCAAGAGACTCTGAACCTCAAGTAAGCAGTCAAAAGTCAGAAATGGAAGTATACCTCAAATGGTAGAGCCCCAGCCTTGAATTAAAAAAAAAAATCTAAGCAATGGCATAAGGCCTTGAGTTCAAATACCAGTACTGGCACAAATAAAAAAGAATCAACATAAAGTTATCATCAGTAGCTCTGAACTGATATGAATACTTTTTGCACCAAAACTTAGTACTCCCTACATTTTCATGGGCTGGTGATATAATTCTCAAAGGATATACCCATGTCTAAACACATGTTTACCTTTTAAGAGACTGCAAGCATTTGATATTTTTCCATTTTTCTGTGAGGTAATCAAATGTGATCACCATTTTATTTCAATCAAAAGAAAGCTAAACTGTTATACAGATAGATCCGGTATATTGCCTAGGTAAATTTAATATTTGAGGTAAGTGTTTAGTAAGTATCATAAGCAGGATGAGCTTTGAGTCTAAATTGAGGGAATTTTATCATCTTGTTATTGCTTAGAGAATCCTCAAATTTCCCTCTTGCTCACAAGTAATCTATCAAGGATAATTGCTGCTGCAACAGTAGTAGGACACCTTCCAGCATACACATGGAATGCTAGTTGGCTTTAGAAATGGCCCAATATTTATGAAACAAAATATAAATATTTTTTTCAGTACGTTTTACTTGATATCAGCAAGTATTTACTAACTTCCTTGCAATTAGCTTTTCTCTATGCGGACAAACTAACTGTAAATGAAATCCAAGGAGAAAATATGTTCATTTTTATCTTTGGAGATAGATCTTCTGGAATGGATGATTATCATTTGGAGTCTGCCTTAGCTTGAATTTTTCTGCTATCAGCTGTGTGTGTTCTATACCATATATTCCAAGGAAAAGGGAAACATTCATTTTAATTCATAACTGGAAGAGCCTCTAGTGATCATCCTATTGAATTATTGCTCTTGGCTTATGCACAATTCCCCAACCAGATGCCACCATCCTTGAAGCAGAGAAGACGGTCTCATCCATCTCTATAATACCAGCTGCAAGAATATAACATGACATATGGTAGGTCCCAGCTAAAGCTTGTTAAAATGTTTCAGTTTTCGAATTCAACCTTCTTCTTCAACAGAGGTGAAAAAATGAGATTCAGAAAGATAGCCAACCTAATTTTATACAAGTAGGACTTTGATATTTACATTTCATTTTCATTTCATTACCTTGCCATTTTCAAATCATACAAGAAATGTTTCTCCTAAATACCACCTGTGAGGGAGGGAGGTTCACTGTATGCAGTTAAATGAAGGTGTAGGGAAACAGAGAGTCTCCCTAGTCTTGAACAATGCCTACCGCATTCCTGATTAGCCATTGAGAGTAGGATGGTGTGTATGTGAGCCATACCACAGACTGGTTGTGCATTGTATTGTGGCTAAGTCTGACAGTGTGAAATTAAATTGTAGTTCTCAGACTGCTTCAAATGTCAAGTGGCCATATGAGAGGAAAATAGAGCTTTAGTCTACAGGAGTAAAACTCTAAGTGAGATGGTTTTACAAACTGATGAGAGCTCAATTTTTATGCATAATAATGGTATGTATAGTGCATTCTCAATTCCATCCATTGAATCCCCTGATCTCCAGTGGCCAGTAGTGTTGACAGCATAGTTATGTACAACCTTCATTGAGAGGCAAAGAAGTAAAAGGTGGGAAAGATTAAGCTCTTAAGTAAATGGCTCTATGTATTATGTGATGCTGTATTATTTTATTTTATTAAATATATTTTTATTTAATTTTTCATTTTTAGCTTATTTGTTATTGTTTAATTTTGTTTTGTGTTTGTGCTGGTCCTGGGTTGAACTCAGGGCTTCCTCTCAAGGCTTACACTCTACCACTTGAGCTACAACTCCACTTCTGGCTTTTTATGGTTTAATTGGAGATAAGAGTCTATTGGTATTTTCCTGCTCCTGCTGGCTTCAACTATGATCCTCAGATCCTAGGTTCCTGAGTAGCTAGGATTACAGGCAAGAACCACCAGTGCTCAGCAGTACTAGGATTTGAGCCATGTTTTATCCACTGCTGATTTAATTACATTGGGAGAGGATCTCATGTTTTTTTATCCTAGGCTGGCCTTAGACTATGGGCCTTTTAAGTCTGCCTTCTGTGTAGTTTGAGTTCTGAGGTGCACCACCATACCCAGCTTATTTACTAGGTCTAGCTAAGATTTTTCCTGGCTGACCTTAAACCACAGTCCTCTTATCTTTACCTCTTGAGTACATGGGATTATATCATGCCTGGCTTATGTTGCTATTAATATTTGTGTTTGTAAGAATCCTTCACATTCACTAGAAGAAAGGTGTCATTTCATCATCTGGCAGTACTATTTGAGATAGAATTCTTCCCAATACCTTCTGTTAGTGCAGTTGTTTTCATAGAAAGAAAGTACATGGTGGGAGTGAAAACTGGGGAGAAAGGGATAGTTCAGATGATGAGACTGCACATTTGCTTAAGAACAGATGAAACTAGTTACAAATCTTTCAAAAATGCAAATCCATAACAAAAAAGCAAGTCCATAAGAACAAAAAATGAAAAGGTTGAACAAATGGAATTGCATGAAATTGCAGAGCTTCTGCATGGCAAATGATATAGCTAGCAAGATCAATAGAAAGCCCATGGATTGGGAGAAGATCTTCACTAGCCATACAACAGACAAGGGTCTCATATCTAAAATATACCTGGAACTCAAAAAATTAAATTCCCCAATAACAAATCCTCAAAGAAACCACTGCCCAATAAATAAGTGGACTGAAGACTTACAGAGAAACTTCTCTAAAGAGGAAAGAAGGATGGCTAATAGACACATGAAGAAATGCTCAATCTCTCCAGCCATAAAAGAAATGCAAATAAAGAAATGCAAATAAAAACAATACTTAGATACCCCAGTTAGAATGGCTATAATCAAGAACTCTAATAACAACAGATGCTGGAGGGGATGTGGACAGAAGGGAACCCTACTGCATTGTTGGTGAAGTTTAAACTTGTTCAACCACTTTGGAAAGTTGTATGGAGGTTCCTCAAAAGACTCCACATAGAATTCCCCTGTAACCCAGCAATCCTACTTTTGGGCATTTACCCGAATGATCACAAACAAAACCATACTAAAGCTACCAGCACAACTATGTTTATTGCAGCATTATTTACCATAGCTAAGATATGGAACCAACCCAGATGCCCCTCAGTAGAGGAATGGATCAAGAAAATGTGGTATATATACACAATGGAATTCTATGCCTCCATCAGAAAGAAATGACATTGCCCCATTTGTTAGGAAATGGAAAGACTTGGAAAAAATTGTATTAAATGAAGTAAGCCAGGCCCAAAGAAACATAGGTCCCATGGTTTTCCTTATTTGCAATAACTAGTATATGTCTAAGTCAAGCAGAAAGGTCAGATAAATTGATGTTAGGGGAATGAACCCTAAGATAAGTATTCAAATGTTTTTTCTTTCATGCGATTATTTCTAACATATTTATAAAATGATTTCTATGTTGCTTTGTATGTCCCTCCCCCACGGTATAACCCATGTTTTCACTGTATTTGATGTTGGTATAATTTGTGGAGGGGAAAGGCAAAAATAAATCATTTAACTAGGGATACAGGTGAATGCATTGCAACAATGAGATGTACAAGTCGTTATGTGGAAAAATGAATTTTACAACTTTGGGGGGGGAGGATCAGGTAAGGGAAGGGAGAGAGTATGGGAAGGGATGGGAAGGGGAAACAAAGAGGAGACAACAATGCTTGATAAGAAATGTAATCTTTATCTTGCCCATGTAATTGTAACTCCTCTGTACTGTATTCTCACAATAAAAAAATATTAAAAAAAAAGAAACTCTATTCCATTGGTCCTGAGGTCTCTTCTTGTGCCAGTACCAAGCTGTTTTGATTACTATGGCTTTATGGTAGAGTTTGAAATTTGGTATTGATATTCCTCCAGCAGTGTTCTTTCTGTTGAGGATCATTTTTGCTATTTGGGCTCTTTTATTGTTTCATATGAATTTTTGGATTGCCTCTTCTATTTCCTTGAAGAATGAGGTTGGAATTTTGATAGGTATTGCATTGAATTTGTAGATAGCCTTGGGAAATATTGCCATTTTCACGATGTTGATTTTTCCAATCCAGGAGCCTGGGAGTTTTTGCCACTTTCTAAGTTCTGTTTAGATTTCCTTTTTCAAGTTTTTAAAGTTTTCATCATAGAGGTCCTTCACTTCTTTGATTAAGTTAATTCCTAGGTATTTTATTTTTTGTGGGGCTATTTACAAATGGAGTTGCTTTCCTAATTTCAGCCACACTTTTCTCATTGCTGGCATACAGAAAAGCTATTGATTTTTTTGGGGGGTCCGGTCGTGGGGCTTGAACTCTGGGTCTGGGCGCTGTCCCTCAGCTCGTCAGCTCAAGGCTAGCGCTCTACCACTTGAGCCACAGCGCCACTTCCGGCTTTTTTCTTTTTGCTTATGTGGTGCTGAGGAATTGAACCCAGTGCCTCAGGCTTGCAAGGCAAGCGCTCTACCACTGAGCCACCTTCCCAGCCCCAAAGCCATTGATTTTTGAAGGTTAATTTTATACCCTGCTACTTTGCCAAAGTTTTGAATCAGCTTGAGTAATTTGTGAGTGGAGTCCAATTGGTTTGAGGCTTGTTAACGTTTCAGCTGAAAGTCACTCATTCATGTCCTGGTTCTTCCATTTGCCATATGTATGGTTTTACACAACCTTGTAAACATTTCTGACTACATTTATTTATTTACAAAACAGGAACTAGTATTTCAAATGTAGAAACTTGATTTGAGAATTTATAAATATTGCAAGCAAAGTAGAGTATCCTGTTCAGTGTTTGGTGTATAATGATTTTCCTAAAAATGTTCCTTGAAATTTGCAACTCATGCTAATTGCCACATAAAACCCAGATGTCTTGTTTATTTATGCTTAGAGTTTTCACTCATGGCTGGTATTCTACCACTTCAGCCATATCTTAACTTCTGAGTTTTGCTGGTTAATTAGAGATAAGAGTCATTGTATTTGTTTGCAAGGTTGGCTTCAAATCATGAACCTCAGAGAGCCTCTTGAATAGCTACAATTACAAATGTGAGCCACCAAACTTTGGTGGCTATACCTGGTGAGGGTCAATGTTACATCATTACATGGCAAGAAAGTGGAAGGTACGCATGTGAAGAGTTGATCACAAATGCTGGGCTTGTTTTGGAAGAAACCACTTTCTGGTAGCTAACCTAGTCCTATGAGCACAATAACAGCATCAAAAATCTCTAGATGAGGATTTGGACCTAAAGCCCCAACACCTCAAGTTCCCACTATCTCTCAACACATTGGGGACCAAATTTTAGCCATAGAGATTTGGAGAAACCACCTTCAAATCATAACTATATATACATATATATTATATATGTCATTTAATTCCTATAAATAACTATGAAATTTAAATGTATTTTTAAAAGAAAATGATTCATTGAATGCTATAAAAATAGTAAGGCACAGGAGATTAAAACTTATGCAAACTTATGAAATGCTAAAAAATTAAATGTTTCATTACAACATTTAATGAAAATACATGGAAAATTATGCGTAGCTGACTAAGGAGCTGAACCAATTCTTTGGCTCTCAGTAAATGTCATAGAAAGCAGACAATTCATTCCCAGATGCCAGGATCTATGTTACCTAATCATTGAAATATTAAATTACTAAAAAAAAAAGACAAGTATCTAAGAAATACACAATGAAAATAACCAGTACAATTACTGGTTATTACAAATGGAATAATTAACATGGAGGAACAAAGACCTACAGGTATTTCTTGGTATAAAAAAATCAGAATTGTAGCTGTTGTGCAGAACAAACAGAATGTAGTCCTGTGTAATCTTGCCCAAATAACAAACTCTTGCATTCATTCTTTTTATTGATTTATTTGTTTTGGTTTGTTTTGTTTCTTAGATATGACAGAGATAATAGTGCCAATCTTATCAAGATTATATTGATAACTTTACGTAGTTGACATGAAGACAGTTTGTAAAGTATGACTGGCTTCATCTCACATTTGAGTGGAGTTGCATGATTTGTAAGTAGTCATTTACGCAGAATTTGAAATGTTACCAGCTCTAGAAGATCCTAATGAAGCATGTGTGTAAGCCAAGACCACTTCATTGCAGTGTTACTTTAATATTACCCTTGAGGCTTAAATTCTACATTGCTAGCACCTCTACAAAAATCCTTCATAGTTCATTTGCCTTCAGAATCTCTTTCTGAACAACTCTACTAGACTTGTTCTCTTTCTATCTTAAAATATGTTGGTACTTGTTGCTTAGATAATTCCTTTAATAACAGCTTAATCACCATTTTATATATAAAGCTATCATTTTTCTAACTAGCGGTAAATTCCTGAACGTAAAGCCAGGGTGTCAAATGTGTTTGCATCCTTGCCTGTATTTGCTGAATCAATTGATGTTGATGGCATTAAAGTTCTGTGACTGTCTCCTTCCCCCCACACTGACACAAGGGGCTGGTAATGAGTAACACAGTACCTATGTTATGAAGGAAGACAAATTCTTTCTCAAACAGTTCACAATTTGCTTGTACTTCAATTATGCTTGAACTTTCTCAAGAGTAGTAGCGTTTTTTTTTTCCTTCAGTTATATTTTTTATAAGATCAGGTACAACTCCTAACTGTCACAGGTTCAGTAAAAGTTACAAGGATAATTTTGAGGCAAGACAAAAGTGACTAAATTCTATGCAACCTCATATCATATAGAATGCTCTTCTATTTATTTCCTTTTCCATTTTACTTTTTCAATATAGATTCTTCTTGCTAAGGAAACTATGTTGTCTACATATTTTTTTTTAACTAACGCAATGGTCATTTAGTTACAAGACTAAGGAAAGTTGCTAAAATTTTGTAACTGTTTCTATGGATTAGTAATTTGGGTCCCTTTCAATTTTTTTTCTTTGGATAAAAATAAAGAATAAAATTTCTCTAACTACTTTCACCTGCTGAACTATAGTAGTTGAACTTGGCATCATTCATGGACTGATCCACTGTGTCTCTGGGCTTAAGGATTGTAATTAAAGGGATAAAAGAAGCAAAGAAATGATGGCTCAATTGAAGTCTAAGTGTCTCTGGGCAGGTTGTTTAGTAAGTAGAAATATTGGCAAGAGTAACCTATGGGCTAAAATCATCAGAAAGTACTGTCAATTTTAATTTTTCTCCTTGAGTCTTCATAAGCTTCTTAACCTTCAGTTCAAGCTTGGATCTACTGTATAAATTTGAGAATCCAAGTTCAGTGTCATAACTCACAAAGCAAAAATAAAAATACATTCTCTTTTGTTGAATGCTCAGACTTTTTCTGAATACATACCACAGAAACAAGATCTTGTATAAGATACGCCTCATTGGTTTATATATAATAACCAAGAAATAGACTTGAATTCAAAGTGTAGCTTGCCCACAGTCTCTAATCCTAGCTGCTCAGAACTGAGATGTGAAAGATCAAAGTTTGAAGGTAGTTTGAAAAGAAGCTTATGAGATATCATCTTCAAAATAATCAGTGAAAAGTAGGGTAGGAGGCATGACCCAAGTGGTAAAACACCAGTTGAGTGAGCAACCAAGCAAACTAAACAAACTCAAGTACTACCACAAATAAAAATAAAAAAAAAGTATAGAGCTAAATCATTTGCTATAATTACATTATGTGATCCTTATGAGAGAAACATGCTAATATAAATTCTTTATAGCTAAGTTAAGGTTATACGTGGCTTATATTAAATTAATAATTCTAGTTATGTTCTCTTATGTGTAATATATATATATATATGTGTGTGTGTGTGTGTGTGTATATGTACAGATTTGGCAATTTTCCCAAAATTTCTAAAATGAATATATGCATTTGTACATAGAGGGATAAAAGAATTGGAAGCGTACTTGCTTGGCAAGTGCAAGACTCTGAGTTCAGTCCTCAGCTCTGAGGAAGGAAGGGAGGAAGGAAGGAAGGAAGGAAGGAAGAAAAGAAGGAAAGAAAGTAGGAAGGAAGGAAAGAGGGGAGGGAGGGAAGAAATGAAGGAAAGAAGGGGAGAAATGAAGGAAAGAAGGGGAGAAATGAAGGAAGGAAGAAAGAAGGGATAGAAAGAGAGAAAGAAGGAAAGAGTGAGAGAAAGAAAGAAAAGAAGAAAGGAAAAAGGAAGGAAGGAAGGAAGGAAAAAAGGCCATAAATGCTTCTTTAAATGAGGGGTAACATATTTCATACTTATTTCATAGTATCTGTTGAGAACGTAACATTAAAGTAGAGTGTACATTTGTTGAAACTAAATCCATAAATCTCTGTTAATATCCAATTAAAATAAAATTCTTTCCTGGGGGTAGGAGCAAAAGGAGAGGTAAAGGGAGGAGAGGAGGAACCTTGCAGACCTCTCAGCTGTCCTGTTAAATGGAATCTGTCTGGGCATGCTGTGCTTAAGCTGCCAAACACCTTTTCTCAAAGAAATATTGAGGTGCTGCTGCTATGGCTGATGAAATCAACCTAACCCATTCTTTTTGTCTCCCTACTTCCTCCGCCTCCAGTGTATTGTGCAAGAGAAATCTTAAACCATCTTCCTGTCAGGTGAAAAGAAAGGGTAAGTACCAGGTGGCCATTCTCCTTGTCCACATGATAAGGGCACAGCTGCTGGTTTAACTGGCCAGGCCTTGGCCTAGGGCACACACTCTCCCTGCACTGAGGGCTTACTAGGTACAAGACACTCACTCCGTGTCCAAAAGCCTGGGTATTCAGATTAAGGAGCCAGATTCTTGTGTTCTTAGGTTGAATGACTATCAGGAATGCATGAAACAAATTAATTCTTTTGCAAGAGGAATTTTACCTGGCAAGGTCAAGTCAGACACCCTCTAATGACTACAATAAAAGCTAGGATACAAGGAACAGCTAAAGCATAGCAGAAAGTCTGCATCTATGTGATCTAAAACTGGCAGAGATGGGCGCTGGTGGTTCACGCCTGTAATCCTAGCTACTCAGGAGGATGAGATCTAAGGCTACTAGCTCAAAGGCAGCCGGAGCAGTCTCTTGTCTCCATTTAACCAGCAAACAAAAACAGAAGTGGAAGTGTGGCTCAAGAAGTAGAGTGCCAACCTTGAGCAGAAAAATCTTAGGAACAACTTCCAAACTGAGTTTAAGTCCCAGTACTGGCCTACACATAAAGAAATTGAATATTTAGTAAGGTACCTTCTAGGTACCATGAGATAAACAAGCAAATTAGAGTGGCTAGCTATGTCCTTCAAGCCCTTTCGTTTCCTACCTAGGTGACAGACATGCTAGCCACTGAGTCTGATGATTTCATGATGGGAAGAGGTATTGAGATTTGATATACCATCTGTCACCACTGGTCTAAACTCATTGAGCAAAGATGAGTGCCACCAAAATATAGACATTTTGGCTGCCTAAATTCTTGGATAACTAGGTTGCTAACATGTTGGGCTAGAATAATAACCGTAAATATAAGATTTGATAAATATCAGAATAAACAGTGTCTATCTTGGTTGAATGGTTGCCTGAAATTTGTATTTTGGAGGAAGTTACTTCCCTGTTCTGAATTGCATGTTTTTACTAAAGCACTGCCAGGTTCTGGAATTTTTCTAATGATCACAGAAACAGCATTTCTATGAAAGTCAGTGAAGGAAGAATAGCCATGTTAGAACTGTTAACCTCTCAGCTGCAATTACAGAGTGAATCAGAGATAAAAGATCCCCATGTCAGTCCTTGAATTCTTCCTACTTTCTTGTTTCTCTTCCTTTAGATTTCTTATTGCAACTCCACTCAATTCAGGTGTTGTTGAATTCCCCAGGGGTGCACTCTGACAGGAAGGCCAACATGCCAAATGTACTATAAGAAGTGCACGTTGACAAGCAACTTTGAAGTTGGCTTAAGAAAACTTTTTGTCCACTGATAACCTGCCCAGTTCCTTTCAGCCTTAGCAGAGCTCTGCTTCTGGTCCAGTTCAATTCTCTCTTATCCACCATAGAGCACACTGCTGGGTACAATGTAGGCCTTGTCTCCATACCTGAGAGGTGTATACAACACATCAGTTTAGAAGACACAAGACAATCAGTGCTCTTCAAAAAAAGCGAAACAATGTGTGGTAATAAGATGAGCAGACATTTGGCTACATGATACATAGTGGAAGAGAGGTCATTTAAACTATATCTTAGAGTTAAGTACTCATAAAGCTGGTATAAAGACTAAAGGAAGCCATACAGAGTGAGTTAGTATTGGTACAAATTAAATGTGGAGGTGAGAACATGTTTGGATAATAATATACACAGTAGGAAGACATACATGGAATGGTTGGTTATGCTTCATTGTAGAATGCTTTGGACACACATGCTTAAAAGAAGAGACTCTATGATAGGGAACAGATATCTTCTCAGTGTTTCTGAGTATAGAAGTGATGTGACTAGGAAAGAATATGTGTCTCTAGAAAAAGCACTTGTCCAAGTAAATGATGATGAGATCTAGGTATTAAAGAGGGTATATCTATATGATAAGGAGAAAGTCTCTTGGACCTAGCCATGTGTCGGTCCAGTTATCCAGTCACAGGTTGGCAGAGTTGCAAAAGTCAAGGACACCAGGAAGAAAGGTTGCTCTTATGCAAGGCACGTGGGAGCACTGAGGACATAATAGAGATATTGACTCATCAATCTGAAAAGCAGGAGATGAGCTACAATTTCACTTCAGGTGACTTTCTAGGTTGGTAAGCATCACTTCCCAGAAGTGTGTTAAGCCATGAGTGTGGATGAAGAGTGTGTTTGTAAGATCTGTGTAAAGAAGAAAGAAGGTTGCCTTTCTGTCTAAAGCTTTCACTGAACTCTGCCCTGCATGTGTAGAAACATAAACTGTGGCTTTGCTGGATCCACTCACATTAGTGACTAGTCAATTCCAAAGCCTCAGCAATTGGTTTGGGTCTGAGTTTGACCACAGGAATCTGATTTCGACCAGAGTGAGCTCTCGTGGTCAACATTGCTGCAGAGATGGCCTGGTGTGGATGCCACTGCTTCCGTGTGTTTTCTTTTCAACATAGTCACTTCCTGATCACGAACTGTGATGCTGAACTGTTTACTAGAGAATGAGACATCTAAAAAAAAAACTTTAAAAAATTACTCATCATTGCTGGGAGCTAGTGGTTCATGCTTGCAATCCTAGCTACTCAGAAGCTGAGATCTGAGGACCTAGGATTAAAGCCAGCCTGTGCAGGCAAGTCTCTGAGACCCTTATCATCAACTAATCAGCAAAAAGCCAGAAATGGATATAGTAGGGCTCAGGTGGTCAAGTGCTATCCTAAAAAAAAAAAAAAAAGATAAGGAACAGAGCCTAAGCCACAAATTCAGACCCCCAATACTGGCACACACACACAAAATAATTATACTACCATTATAATTGTTACAGGTGATGAAGTGAATAACAGTAATCAAAATGATAGATCTTTCACTGACCCAAGAAAACTAGAGCTCAGAGTAGACAACAGTCTGCCAGACAGAAGTCATTCAAGGAAAGAATGTAGACCCCTGAACATCTTTCCACTTCTCATCCAAGTTAAGTCCTTCCATCACCTGTGGTGTTTTACAGTCTGTATAATATAATGTGATATCTGGTAGAAAAAGGTCTTATTTCTTCCCTTTCACTTTTAATTCCAAATTTAAAGATATTTTCCAAAAGATACCAGCAAGCTGGGCGATGGGGAACAGCTTAAATTCAATATTATTGAAGTTGATTACATATTTAATTGGATAAACTATCTGAAAAATGCTCTTGAAGATAAAGAGGTGAGTCATTCAGGCTCTCTCTTCCAGTACTTGAGTTCCTGTTTGGAGACAGACAAGCAAACGGCTATGACAAAGCTGAATGAGATCTGAACTGACCTGGAAAAAATCAACAGATTTAACGTTTTTGATTTTGTTCCACTTCCTGAATGCAGAGAAAACTGGCGGTTCCAGTATTTGGTATCCCTAAGACATGCTAGAAAAGAAACGAAATAACACTTACATAGGACATGTTTCCATAGTGCCAGACATTTAGAATAGTGTATTTTAAAACATGGGACATATCTCACCTGTGTCTATACACTATCCAACTCCACTGGTCTTCACAGTAGACTTTAGGAGAGGTGGATGGAAGCATCCTGTGACCCAGAACACCCAGGACAAGAAGCTACAGGGTTTTGGGACCATTGCCAAGTGGTGAGGAGAATCTGATAGGGTTCCTAAATAACAGCATGCCCTCAGCCTCAGGCCTGACTTCATGCTATTCCAGTCGTGTGACCTGTCTCCTTCAGTGATCTAAGATAACACTTATCATGGCTGCCTTGGAATCAAGTTACTGATGTGTGTGCCTGCTTCACCACTAAATGACCATGACTTACTGAATTCTATCCCCTAGAGCACTTGGCACAGAACCTGGCACACAGTAGATGCCCAGAAGTCTTGCAAAGTTGGCTGGAATTTTGATGCGACTCCTCATTTAGCATTGGTTAAACCTATGGTGGTTCTTGCCAATTTTGAGAAGAATAAACAATACAATAGATTGAAGACTCTGGATTTGATTTTGGAGACCAAGTCTTTAAAGGAAAAGGATGTCTGCCATTTACTTCCTGTGGCTATCGGGGCCAATCTTATAACCCCCTATGCCCCACCACACACATTTGTTTTTCTGTAGCTACTCAAAAGGGTAATAGGTAATGCTCTCAAAGTTCAAAGTTCATGCTTTTTATGTTTCTTTCACTTTGTAATGTAGGTTCATATGTAAAACCAGCTAGGTTCAATTTATTTTTCTCATAAATAATATTCTAATAATACTCAAGATAGTAAGCTATTATTCTAGGTTTAAAAAGATTTATTACGGACAATACAGTGATGTCTAAGAGAAAGAGTTTGGCACAATTATTCAATGAGAATAGTCATTCCATAACTGGTTGTTATCTTCTAAATTTTGGATGAAAAATTCTTTGTAAGAATTTATTTCTTATTACAAGGTTTTTTGTTGTTGTGTTTTGCTTTTGTTTGTTTTTTTAAAAATTAATTTTGGCTGACAGATAAGGAAACAGTAGAGATGTTAAAAATTCTCTGAAAATCGTAAAATCAGTCAGAGGTAGAATCAGAATCTCAGCTCAGATTGACTTACTATGTACCTCTCTGGATCTCAGTTTGAGTGTAAATGCACTTAATTATAATTATACTTAGTCTTTGTGGAAATTTAAAACTGTATATATAAAGTAGCAATAAATATGGAAACCTAGAAAGTTAAACAAATCTAAAAGAGATTATTATAGTACTAAAAAGCCAGGGTAAATGACAAAATAAGGAAGTCTTACTTTGAAATTAAAGTGAAACTGTTGATCTGCTTAACAATCCTGATCGTTTTCAAAGCTTTGTTAAGTTGCATCCCTATATCAAGATACTAAATTCTGTCTTTTCTTTTTTATTGCCAGTCCTGGGGCCACAACTCCAGGCCTGGGCACTGTCCCTGAGCCTCTGTGCCCAAGGCTAGCATTCTTCCACTGGAGCCCGGCTCTACTTCCAGTTTTTTTCTGAGTGTTAATCCAATGGACAGTAAAAGACAATTATACCTGGACATGATTAAACAGTAGTGTAAACATTTGAAAAAACAGTCTCACAGACTTTCCTGTCCAGGCTGGCTTCAAGCTGGGTTCCTTAGCTTGCAGCCTTCTGCGTAGCTAGGATTACAGGTGTGAGACAGCAGCACCCAGTTTATATTGAGTTTCTTATCAATTCAAATTTACTTGCTTATAGAACTATAAGTGTTAGGATTAAAACAAAAAATCTAAATATTACCACTTGTGTATTCTCTTATTATTAGTTAAACATTCAAAAAGATAATCTTCACCAAGATACATGGAACAGTGCATTGGCATGTACAGCTTGTTGATATTATCAGATGACAATGTTCATATTTACATACAATCTGTCTGGTAACTGCTTCTCCAGTAATGACTTATAAGGCAGAAATATAATTGTAAGTGTATGAATATACCTGTCTCTTTTCCATTTTAACATACTTGACTTTCACCCCAGTCAGAATAAAGCATCCATTTGCTGCTTATGAGAGTAAAGAGTAGGGAAGCTCAGAGGGTAATTCTGGTTGCAAATTCAAGAATCCAGAGAAAAATGTAATAGTCAGCTTCTGGCAACCAAAATAGAAATTTTATGCCCATAGGAGGTTAATTAAAATAAGGCTTGTTAACAGGAAAGTTTTTCTCGGTTTCTACATCTTCTCTACCAAAGCTTGAATGATTTGGTCTTAGCAGGATAGTCATGATAGGATGGGAAAAGGAAGCAGCCCATCCATTCCCTACTCAATAATCACGGGAGAAGAGAAACCAAGATCAGATATCCAGCTCATCTTCCTTGTACTAAGATCGTACTCTATGATTTACATGTCATGGACTAAATCCAGAAACTTCAAACTAAGCCTAGGGTCACTCAAAGACAATTGGGATAATGGTTACTTTAAAATTCATAACATTCTGAAGTTTAATACACTAAAAAATCTCCAATCCACTGCCACCTCCAAGACAGGCCAAGCATGAGGATGAGATGGCTGGGGAAGGCAGAGGTACCAGGGGTAATACATAGTATGTTCATGACCCTCTTGCTAGCAATGCTAAGAGGGTACACCTAGCTCACCTATTGATTACAAAAATAGTAATGTTTAAATAAGTTGAGATGCTCTCTTGTGACAGGGAATTATGGGAAGATAATACAATCCTAATACATAAAATACTGTAGCATTTTCTCATTTTCTCCATGATTATCAAAGTAATTTTGACATTTTATTGTTTAAGACAGAGTCCCATTATGTGGTTCATGATAGCCTTGAACTTGTGATTCTTCTGTTTCAATTCCCAAGTACAGGAATTACAGACATATGCCACCATGCCTGGTTCAGAATTTTTAACTATAAAAAAAATAAACTTGTGTGTTCTGCACAGTAAACTTTTGGTAAAGGAGTCCCATTCATTTTGTTTATATAAAATTTGTTGAAATTTTGTAATACCTAAGTATTCAATGAATGGAGAGACAAAAAACATCACCTTCAAAACTTTTAGAGAAGTGTGACGAATGAAAATGAAATGACCTGTTCAACTGTATTCCTATTAAAAAAAAGAGAGCAGCAAAACAAATTAAATGATGAAAGTTCAAATTGTAGAAGATTACATTTGAAAACATTTAATTGTGCTTTGGAATATGTAAATCTGTGCAGCGACTTTTAATGAACTTCCTATTTGCATTGATAAATTTACATTCTGTTTGATGATAAAATAGAGAAATTATTTTTGTAATATCTAAGCTTGGTGAAGTTATCAAATAAAAATGGACAAAACTATTTGATGTGTTTTGACATAAAATACTTATGGAAGAGCTAAAAGAAAATACAGCTGATGATATTTGGGCTGAATTCTATTTCATATTTCATGTAAAATGCATTAGAACAGAGAATATCTCCATTTAGTAAAGTTGTCACTTAGTTTATCACATACTTTAAGTTTTAAAGAATGTATTTCCTCCATAAAACATGTCTACAAAGAAGAAAATGGAAATTTGGTTTCTAATTGATTATAGAATGCAACTTTTGAAAAATGTTTCAGGCTATTTTCTGAAACACATTATAATGGTACAATATTTAATAAAATACATCTTTTAAAAAACAAACAAAGAAACAAACAAAAAACACACCATTAGTCTAACATCTAGTATATGATTATAATCTCAGTTACAAGGTAGAGATGTGTAATCTAGGGCTCCTTGGCACAGGCCAAAGTTTTCTTAATAAAGACTCAGAAACACAACAAATCAAAGACAAATGGGATTGCATGAAGCTGCAGAGCTTCTGCATGGCAAAGGACATAGCTAGTAAGATCAATAGAAAGCCCACAGACTGGGAGAAAATCTTCACTAGCTATACAACAGACAAGGGCCTCATATCTAAAATATATACTTAGAACTCAAAAAAATTAAATCTCCCAAAAACAAATACTCAAAGAAACAACTGCTCCATCAACAAGTGGGCTAAAGACTTAAAGAGAAACTTCTCTGAAGAGGAAATAAGACAGGCCAATAGACATACGAAGAAATGTTCAACTTCTTTGGCCATAAAAGAAATGCAAATCAGCCAGGCACCGGTGGCTCATGCTTGTAATCCTAGCTACTCAGGAGGCTGAGACCTGAGGATCACCTTCAAAGCCAGCCAGAGCAGGAAAGTCAGTGAGACTTATCTCCAATAAACCACCAGAAAACCTGAAGTGGTGCTGTGGCTCAAGTGGTAGAGTGCTAGCATTGAGCTGAAGAGTTGAGGGACAGCGCCCAGGCCCAGAGTTCAAGCCCTACAATCGACAAAAAAAAAAGCAAATCAAAACAACATTGAGATTCTACCTCATCCCAGTTAGAATGGCTATAATCAAGAAATCAGATAACAACAGATGCTGGAGGGGATGTGGCCAAAAGGGAACCCTACTGCATTGTTGGTGGCAGTGTAAACTTGTTCAACCACTTTGGAAAGCAGTGTGGAGGTTCCTCAAAAAACTACACATAGAGCTCCCCTATGACCCAGCAATCCCACTTTTGGGCATTTACCCAAATGAAAACAAACAAGCCCATACTAAAGCTACCAGCACAACTATGTTTATTGCAGCATTAGTCACCAAAACTAAGATATAGAACCAACCCAGATGCCCCTCAGTAGTGAGTGGATCAAAAAAAGTGACATATATATTCATATTTATATGAATTCTATGCTTCCATCAGAAAGAACGACACTGCCCCATTTGTTAGGAAATGGAAAGACTTGGAAAAAATAATATTAAGTGAAGTAAGCCAGTCCCAAAGAAAGTTAGGTCCCATGTTTTCCCTTATTCCCAATAATTAGTATACATATAGGATAATCTTATCAGATGAGTTGAAAAGCTCAAACACTATGTACTTTTGATCATATAAGATGATGTTAAGTGAAATGAATCCCAAGATATGAACACAAGAGGTCTGTCTTTGTTGTTATTGTTTTAAATGTACCATGCTATTTTTTTTGTTTCCTTTGTATGTTCTTCCACCTGTAGTATATCCCCTGTTGTCCCTGTACTTGATTTTGGTACCCTGCATCTTGTATATACATTTGTCTAATCTGAGGAGGGGAAGGGGAATAACAAAACAGTGAAACAAGGACACAGGATGACCCATAGCAACAAAGGTACCCACAAGACAGTATATTGGAAATGAACTTTACAACTTTGGGCTAGGGCTGAGAAGGAGTGTGGGAGGTGGGGGAGGGAGGGATAGTGGGACAACAACTAGGGAAAGGATCACAATGATCGACAGTGGGCGGGGAAGGTGGCTCAGTGGTAGAGTGCTTGCCTTGCATGCATGAGGCCCTGAGTTTGATTCCTCAGCACCACATAAGCAAGAAGAAAAAAGTGAGAAGTGGCACTGTAGCTCAAGTGGTAGAGTGCTAGCCTTGAGCTGAAGAGCTGAGGGACAACGCCCAGGCCCAGAGTTCAGGCCTCACGACCGGACCCAAAAAACAAAAAACAAACAAACATGATCGACAAGTAATGCATTCATTGTCTTACTCATGTAACTGTAACCCCTCTGTACAGCATCTTTACAATAAAATAAAAAAAAAAAGAAGGTGGAGATGGGGAAACTTGTGATTTGAAGCCAGCAAGGGCAAAGGAAAACAAGTCATTCTATGTTGAGGTCACATATGTGTTTCTTCTACTTTCATATACACAAATTTATGACATTTTATAGAATAATTGTTCTTTTTGAAAATAGAAATTATATGGTTCATTTAGGTATATCAGTGCTATGCCATCAATATTTTGACTAACATCTAAAATTTCCAAAACTTTCATATTTTTAATTTTGCTTTTATTCTTCATATTATTTTGAACTGAACTCTGGCTACAGCACAGACATTTGTTCATACTGATCAATTTTATCCAGAACAAAGGCTACAGTTGGACACAGATCTTTTCATGTATAAGAAAAAGACAGGACTTTTTCAAAGAGCTTATACGACTGTACTCTATGGGGAATATTCTGAATTCCTCTCTCTTTTCTGTTACATATTAATATTTCAGATCACACTATCTTTACAAGAAGCGATTGTGTGAGAGAAACAAACACACTGAGAAGAGAAGTGGCTGGTGTTCCTGGAGAAAGAGGGCGTAGAGTGTGTTATGGTTCCTTCTGAGCTTCCTATGTGGGACACCCTTACCTCTTCTGCATCTGTCAACGCATCAGCTGCTCAAGATGTCCTTATTCCTTTCACCTCCAGATCCAGCCAAGGTAGCATTGACAAATGAGGTCAGACTTGGGGGCAAGGGTGTGAAGAGAGTGAAGCATTTTATATTTTTATCCACACACACACACACACACACACACACACACACACACTTGCTGTGTGCTCCAGTGACTTCAGGGGACTTTCCGCTGGCGTGGGTGTCTTGTGTCTGGTGTGAGGTAACTGCCTGGCCAGGTCAGTGAAGTTTCTGCACGCAAATCCCTAGGTAGAAGGGTTAGGTTCCAGTGCTGATTGACTGATGATGCTCATGAACCCTCTTCCCTCTTCTGTTCTATCTGTTCTGATAAAACTAACCAGGAGCAATACATTTCCATAATACAAATGAAACATTCAGACAGGTACCTGGCACAAAACACTACTAGATATATGGAACTCAAGCTTTCTGTTTGGAGCGGAGTGTTGGTGTGGATAAAGAGACAGACCTAGCAAATAAAAAGAAATGGCATAAAATAAATGAGATTTGATAAATTAGAGCATGTGGTGAGTCCCTATTTCTAGGCAAGGCACTGATTTAAGATGCAGAGAAAAAACCATAAAGAAAATAGATTACCTTCCAGCCCTATAGCCAGGAAATCAAATGAGTGGAATGTTGTTCATTTAAATATGCTACACAGTTATGAGAGCTGTACATATAATACCATAGGTATCAGTATATATGATACACATCCTACAAGATGGAATTAAGGAAAATTGAACAAATTCAAGAAACTGAGAGGACTGTGGATATTCTCTTCTTATTACTACATTTTTTGTTGTCCCAGTACTGGCCCTGGATACTGTCCTTAGCTTTTTCACTCAAGGCTCTACCACTTGAACCACATTTCCACTTCCAACACTTTTTTCCCTGCTTTATTGGAGATAAGTGTCTCATGGCCTTTTCTGCTAGGCCTGACTTCAAACTTCTATCCTTAGATCTCAGCCTCTAAGCAAGTAGGATTACAGGTGTGAGCCACTGACTCATACCCACGTGTAAACCTGGCTTAATTACTGTATTTGGAACACAGCCTTTGGAATGCCCTTTTTTCCACCTTGTACCACCAGCACAAAGAGAGTTTAAATACATTAAAGTTGTATCATGGTGGTTGTGGAAGAGACTGCCATACTACTCACTATTTCAATGTGTTTTTGTTAACACATTTGTTTGTGTTTTGCTTGAGGTATAGCTATGGGATAGGGTTTCCATTCATCCTTCCACTCTCTCAGAAGATGGGTCTTGCGTATTTGAGGCGAAGGCTATGCTAGGGCTTCCTTCCTTGCTAGTGACTAGCTCACTAGGGGCAGACAACCCAGTTCTGGCCCATGGAAGGCAAGGGAAAATGTGTTGGGAAATTATAAATAAAAGGGCTTGAGAATTAGATTCAACTGCAATATGATTGGACAGTTAAATTGATACAATAACATGCAAGTGTAGCCTTGGACATACCAATTAACTTTTCTGTGCTCACTTTCTATATTGTACTATAACAATTAGTAATCCTTGAAGTGTTTAGTAAATAGAAAAATTGTTAGTATTGTGGAAAAAAGAATAAATATTGAAGCAATTTCCAACATGTAAAGGATTACTATTAATTATTTTGAAATCAATTCAAAAATTGACATAGAATTAATCAAGAATATCTTGCAGATATATGCTAATTTGCTGACCTTTGGAAAATATAACTGATTTGGAGGTGTTTGAAAGATTGGCTATGTATTAACCATACATGCATGCTTTACTTGCAATTTCTTAATTAATTGCCTTTCAATCCACTATAGAGTTACTTTTCCTTCCTTCCTTCCTTCTTTCTTTCCTTTCTTTCTTTCTTTTTTTTTGCCAGTCCTAGGGATTGAACTCAGGGCCTGGCACTGTTCCTCAGCCTCTTTGTGCTTAAGGCTAGTGCTGTACCATTTAAGCCATAGTGCCACTTCCAGCTTTTTCTGAGTAGCTTATTGGAGATAAGAGTCTCATGGACTTTTCTGCTTTGGCTGGCTTCAAACCAGGATCCTCAGATCTCAACTTCCTAGTAGCTAGAATTATAGGCATGAGCCACAGTTACCCAGCAGAATTACATATTTTAAGATATGCAATTTTGTCTTGAATATTTTATGTCCTTCCTATTAGTAGAAGCTTATTGCTTATTTTATTTTATTTATTTATTTATTTTTGGGTCCAGTCGTGGGGCCTGAACTCTGGGCCTGGGTGCTGTCCCTCAGCTCTTCAGCTCAAGGCTAGTGCTCTACCACTTGAGCCACAGCCCCACTTCCCGCTTTTTTCTTTATTCTTATGTGGTGCTGAGGAATCAAACCCAGGGTCTCATGCATGCAAGGCAAGCACTCTACCACTGAGCCACCTTCCCAGCCCCCTATTGCTTATTTTAATGCTATTACATTACTATTTGATCCATAATTTATTTTGATTTTTTTTTTTTAGTTTTCTGAGAGCAGAAATTTGGTTATCGTTCTATTGATTGCTAATTGTGCTACATTTCCTAAGCTATTATTTGAATATTTAGAAGGGCTCCTCTGTTGTTGATAGTACTAGGAAATGGTATGTGGTTTGGGAAGTATTGCTTACTCTTTTTTTCCAGCAAGAGATACTCTACCTAAAAATGAAGTCAATACAGGACCAACACAGGAAGGAAAAGCAAGAGCTAAATATACTAGCCAATGAATCAAGCTGCTTCTATCATCTTAGCTGATGTTCTAATTGTATAACATTTCTCATTTTTTTCTCAAGCCTGTCTACACTCAGTAAGAAAAGGTAAATTAAAGACAGGATGTCAAGGAATCTATTTCTTTATCCTCTGAAATCACAAGTCTTGGCTGTTCGAGAATGCCACAAATTATGCACTAAGATTTCAGCTTTTATTACTCAGGAACTTTTGTTTCAAGTAAAATCTTACTTAAAATATATCTCTGACCATTATTCATAGCATGAAGGCAGTGAACATTGCTTTATCAAGGCAAGAGATATACTAGTTCTGGTGTCCTCACTAATTTCCCTGGCTTTTGCCAGTATTTAGCAAACAGTGGTCCCTGGTGACAGTGTCCATGCTCAACCACTTTAGACTGCAGTGTACAGAACATATATATCCTAAAACTGATCTGGGTGATTTCAGCCTTCAGCACTTCCTGGAATAGCTACACATAATAGTTTAGTTTGTAAATTACTTCAGAGTAAGCCAGAGAAACAAAGACCATCCTTCAATGGAAATGTAAGCAGAATGCAGCCAGGAGTAAGTCACTTCTTTCCAACAGGCTTTCTGAACATTGTGGTTGTTTTTTGTCTTTTTTGGCTCCTGGTCTTTGCTCAGATGTCCATTTTCTCTTATATTGTTAGTAGTTAATCTTTGTGTTTCTTACATCTTACATAAGAAATTATATCAACGGAAGAGAGGATCTATCCTCTCAATAACCTTCTAATCTAGATGGCATTTTCCCCATTTTTACCCATGACAAACTTCGTATAAAAGAGGTCTTTTCCTTTAGGTTATATAGGTAACAGCAGCAGGGCTCAGACTACTAAGAACTTTGTATGCTTGGGGTCATACAATATTTTCATCCTTTGACACTACTGTTTGAATTCAACTGAATTAGTTACAGTAGGTCAATTAACAGCTTCAGTTCTGAATGAATTAATACAAGTTTATTGATCCTTCTCATAAAATTTGAAGCTGGTGATTTCTCTATGTAATCATAAAGCTTCCTAGGTGTACAGTGTGCCTCTACCAGACTCCATCTTCCAAGTCCTCTCCTTATAGCTGAAAATGAAGAGACAAGGGGAACGTGGGGTTACCTACCGAAAGCTTATGGGGTGGTTTGAATACGATGCTTATCAATTTTACTCACTTGTTATTGGCCAGAACTCAATCACATTGCTAGGATGATTGGCCTTGAAAGGATTAAAAGGGGGAGGAATATGTGGAAGATAGGATCTATGGAATTCAGCAGAGCAAGAAACATGAATGGCTATTTTTATTTTCTTACAGTAGAATCTCTATGTCAACTGAACATAAGCTTTGGCCAGTCAAAAGATTGAACCTTCCATTTTCCTAGTAGCTATAATAGCTGTGAAAATAAGTTTTAGTGAATTAAATATATATCAAAGTTGAGAGGGATGTTTTGGGGAATTTCCATAAAGGATTTAGAAAAGATAGTTGGGGAAAGCCAACTTCTCTTTCCTCTTTCCAACTTGTAACATGGACAGGAGAAGGGAACCTAAGCCAATCAGAACCACGAGAGTCTAGATTTCTAATGTTGGTGGAGATTCCATGCTTGCTCTGAAACAATCCTAAGCTTAATTCAAAGATTCTTTTACACAAAAGAAAGAGGGTGAAAGAATTTTTTAACTAGTTGAAACTGATATTATTTTGTGATTATTGATATTTGTCTTTGATTCTAGTTGATTTATATTAACAATCCTGTATAAGGGTTTCTATTTCAAAATACACATACTAATCATGAAACCATTAATTTTTTTGAATTAGGACATTAATATCTTTGATTAGACTGGCTGAACATTTAAAAAAATTTATTTCATTGTAAAGATGCTGTACAGGGGGGTTACAGTTACATGAGTAAGGTAATAAGTACATTTCTTGTCTAACATTGTTACCTCCTCCTTTGTTTTTCTCCTGCTATCCCTTCCCTCCCAAATCTCCCCCACTCCTATCCTTCCCCAGAAGTTGTAAAGTTCATTTCCAACATGTCTTGTGAGTATCATTGTTGCAGTGGATCATCCGGTGTCCTTGTTTCAGCATTTTTTAATTCCCCTTCCCCTTCCCAAATTAGATAAATGTATATACACGATGCAGGGTACCAAAATCAAATATGGTGACAACAGGAAATATACCATAGGGAGAGAACATACAAAGGAAACAAAAAAATGATATAATACCTTAAAAACAACCACAACAACAAAGAAAAACCTCTTGTGTACATATCTTGGGGTTCATTTCGCTTAACATCATCTTTTAAAAAATGTTTGTATATATTTTTATTATAAAGATACTGTACAGAGGGGTTACTGTTACATGAGTAAGGTAATGAGTTCACCGAGCATTGAAACCATTAATTTCTAAGGATATTTTAAGTCAACTAGCTCTGAATTACATTAGAGAAAGAAAAAAATTGATGTTGGAAACATTATTTTTCCTTTTTCTGCTAGCAACTTAACTAGGCCCTATTTTTCAGACCCTAATAAAGTTATTGTGAGTGAGCTCTGGTCAATGAGAAATGAGTAACTTGGTTAATGGTCCAACACAATGAGCTTTAAACATACTGGAATATTTGTTACTTCTGAAGTACTTTTAGATATCTTGGTATTTTTAGATATCTTTGTTCCTGATTGTTTGATTTATTTTTCTTTCTCTTAATGGGAATTACTTTCAATTCAATTGTATCCACTTGAGATACTGTTCAGTTCATGGAGTTATTCCCAATATACTGGCTGGAATTAACTTTTTTTTCTTCCATGTTTCCATAACAGCTACTTTTTTACTGATATCAAAATGCTTATCACATTAGTTTTCATTTTTCATATTTATGTTTCTTTAGAAAGAAAATTCCATTTCAATACTAATCTTATAATTTTAAACAGATTTAATAATTCTTGATAGATAATTCAGCTTCTGCCTGAAGGATTAAGGTTTGTGCTCACTGATTCAGATTTCTGGTCAGCCTCTCTCCTATCTTGGTTTCTTTCCAAATAATTAGATAAGACTAGAAAAGAAGTAATTTAACCTCAAGACTGCAAGCCTGGCACATTCTTGATTTAGCTGATACACTCAGTAATATCAGTAATATCAGATGTTTGTGCTTCTGTTTGGATTGATGATAATTAAAGAATAGCTGGTTCTATGTTCCCCCACTCCCCCAGTGGGGAAACATGGTGGGGTCTGAAGTTAGTCTTTTCCCATTTAGCTGCCTCCTGATACCTTCAAGTGCCATTCCCGAGGCAGGTAGACCCTGCCTTGGGAGAGTCATTGCCTAGGGTTTTTACAATGTTGGTCACCGTCTCCCTGACATTGCTTCTAGAGCTATATATATCCTGAAAGTGGTGCCTAGCTGAACCATTGACTTTTGTTAAGGTCTTTAACTTCTCTGGGTCTTAAGCTTTCATTTTCTGAGTGCTCTCCAGCTAAGTGCAGTGATTTTATATATTAAAAGTGTCTACTAAATTGTGGGTTTTAGTTTGTTTGCTAGTTCAGGGATTTGGACTCAGAATCTTGCAGTGGTTCAGCTTTCTTTATTCAGGGCTGGTGCTCTACAACTTGAGCCATGCATCTAGTCTGAAATTTTAATGGTTAAATGGAGATGTAATCTCTTAGACTTTTCTGCTTAGGCTCATTTCAAAATACAACCTTCCCAGTATCAACTTCCTGAGTAGCTAAGATTACAGGCATGAGCCATTGGTACAGGGCTTGAAGTTTCTCAAAGTAGAAAAACAAGAATTTTGGTACCTGACCTCCTACTTCTTCTATCTTCTTTCTTTTACTCAATATTGGTTTGACTGTATGATTTTCTCCTTTGTCATTTTTTTTCTGTTTTGAGCATGAAGCTTCCATGGCACAGGCAAAAAGACAATGTCCATTGTACAAATATTTAGGGCCTAGTTCTGATGCTTATGAAAGTTATTTTTGTTTTCCAGTACAAAAGTTTGAACTCAGAGTCTTACACTAGTCTGATGAGATTATATTTACAAGTATTACAAATTAGGACCAAAATGTATCTTTTCAGGAAGAACATAATTCAATTCATAAAACCAGTCTCAGGGAAGTAAAGCTGTGGCTTAAGTGATAAGAGTGTCAACCTGGAGTAAATATGCTAAGGGACAATGCCTAGATCCTGAGGCCAAGCCCCAGTACTGGCACCACTAACAACAAAAATAACTTTTCATAGCAGAGAAAAAAAGAGTTGTACAAAATACAGAGTCTTATCAGTAGTAAAAGGTTGAATACTCAAAGGAAGGGATGTTTCCAGAGTTTTAGTTGAGCTCAGGTGCTGGAATTCCCTGCAACTCACTTCATTGTCTTCCAGATTTTTCTCTTACCCAAGACAAATTAAACTATAGTATATAATAAATTATACTATAGTAAATTTTGTATATAGTAAATATGTTAAATAGTAGTAAGTAGTAAACAGTAAATAGTAAAATAGTAAATAAACTATGCTGTAGTAAATTATATCCAACAGATATTATCAAATTAAGAGAACAGACTAAAAATATTATAGCCAGTAAAGGAAATATGGGATAACCTTTGGGACAAAGAGCTGAACCATTAGAGAAGCTTTCATGAAGGTTATAGTCCTGAGACACAGGCTCATTAAAGACAGATCTAATCAGAGGATTACAGAACACTCTCCCTCCCAATACCTCACCCCCACACCAGTGAGGCTCCAGTGTAATAACATGGATTACAGCTGAAAGAGCTGCAAGACACAGACTTTCTTTGAAGAGGCGTACTTAAGAAAGCCAAAGTCAAAAAGAGAGACAAAAACAAGGGCACTACAGGAATCCAAATCGTCTGGCACGTATAGAAGAACAAACACTGCACACATCCCAACTCCTAGTCAGATTAGAATAAATCCTCATACTAAAGGTCTATTTATCTCTGTCTCTATCAGTCAATAAAATATATCCAGCTTTCAGAGCTTGCCAAAAGACAATAAAAAAAAGTCTAAAGAGACGAATCATCCTCAAACACATCCTCAGATATGATACAGACATTGAAATAGTCACACAAAGAATTTGAGAATGACTTGATTATTGTGTTTCAAGTCTAAGGGAAAAGTATATACTATGCAGGTTCACAGAGGGAATGAGTGCAGAAAAATGGAAAATGAAGAATAATTTCTACAAATCAAATACCCTGAAACAAAAGCAAAGGATGCTTTGACGTTTCATCAGTAAACTTGTTTGTACTTATGGATCAGAATACCCCAAGAAAGAGAAGTAAAAAGTTTCCAAAGCGAAACTCAAAGGAGCAATGGGGAAGGAAAGGAAAATAAATAAGAAAGAAAAAGAAAGGAAGGAAGGAAAAATATATTAATGTCTAACTGAACATTCTCTAGAATATAAGAAATAAAACAGAGAAGGAAAGCAATATATTTTATGCGTATATACATTATATATTATACAGATATATACACAGCTATACATACATACATATATTCATATTTATAATGGTCTCAAAATTAGTTACAGGCACATACAACATGAACTTCTGAGAATGCCAGCAAAAATAATAAGCACACATTAAAAAATGCACCATCCCTATTCGCAAATGTTCAAATTTCAGTTAAATAAGATTAAGAAAATAAATTGGATAAAGTTGAGTGGATCAAGAGCTCATTTATCTGTAAAGAAACAAGGATAAGAGTTATAGCAGATTTGTTATCAGAAACCATGTATGCAGAAATAAAATGGAATGATATTTTCATTAAAAATATAAAAAAAAATCAATCTAGGATTCCATATCTGGATACATTATGCTTCAAATGTGAGAGGGAAAAAACATCTTGCTCAATCAAAAATTGAGAAAACTTATTTCTAGTACATTTTGCTCATATGGGATCTTTCAAAGAACTTTTTAGGCAAAATAACAATAAAATGGGTTAGGAAATTGGAGCTACATAAAAATAGCAACAAATCTTTTAAATGAGTTTGTGATTCTAGGTCTGAAGCAGGAACATCGAAGAGGTCCATGACATAAAAGATTATTCAAAACCAATAAAATGAGCTGAGCTAGGGAACAAAGAGCCAATATGAAAGAATCCCCAAATTACCTGAGTAAAAAGTTAAATAACTTAGTCTGGGTTGTTTCTGGGACTATGCATTGTTGCCTCCTACTTTGTTTCCCCTTTCCATCCCTTCCCATCTCCCAATCCCCCACCCTCCCACTCCACGCCCCTCTCCACCCCCCCCACCAAAGTTGTAAAGTTCATTTTTCGACATAACGACTTGTACATCTCATTGTTGCAATGGGTCCACCTGTACCCCTATTTAAACAATTTGTTTTTCCCTTCCCCTCCATAAATTATACCAACATCAAATACAATGAAAGCAGGGGTTATAGAAGACCTCAATGAAAACAATCTTGTCTTCAAAACAATAAACTCTTAATCATTCTCATGAAAAGGAAGAAAAGTCACAGGCTATAAATATCAAGCTGAGACACTGTACAATACTTAGAACAACAAAAAGGTATCTGGAGATATGAAAACCTTTAGGAGCAACTTAGATAACATGTACAATTTCTAGTTTGAAGACTAACATTGGCAAGGGGTGGTGAGGATACAGAATAAATGAAATGTTCTTTTACTGCTGGTGAGATTTAAGCAGGTCGCAAACACTTTCTTAACACTTGGTGAAATGAAACCCTCTTTCCCTGAGCACTGACAGTCTTGGAAGCCCATCACCGTCAGCCTTACCCAACATCCTCAGTCCACCTGCCTTCAAACCACCATTCAAGACATTCCCTCTCACTTGGGACACTTCCAAGGCTCAACCAGATCCAAGGTTCTCTGTAGGATTGGTGGAAGCCATTGTTAATCAACTTTCTGCCCAGTCCAATTTTAGTTTTTCCCTTGTCCTCCACAAGTGTTGTTTCTAAAGCAATCCTCAGTTCTTTTCATTTTTTCTTTTTTTTTTTTTCGGTCAGTCATGGGACCTGAACTCTAGGCCTGCACGCTGTCCCTCAGCTCTTCAGCTCAAGGCTAGCGCTCTACCACTTAAGCCACAGTGCCACTTCCGACTTTTTCTGCTTATGTGGTGCTGAGGAATCGAACCCAGGGCCTCAGGCATGCAAGGCAAGCACTCTACCACTGAGCCACCTTCCCAGCCCCTCCTCAGTTATTTTCTACTATATTTGTTTATCTAAAAAAAAAAAGGTTGCCATTTAAAAATTTCCAACTCAGCCGGGCGTCGGTGGCTCACGCCTGTAATCCTAGCTACTCAGGAGGCTGAGATCTGAGGATTGCGGTTCAAAGCCAGCCCGGGCAGGAAAGACCGTGAGACTCCTATCTCTAATAAACCACTAGAAAACCAGAAGTGGCGCTGTAAGCCATGACCGACAAAAAAAAATAAAAATAAAAATTTCCAACTCATTCAGTTTGAACACAGGCGCCTTCTGCTTTTTAGGCACGCACACTACTACTTGAGCCATTCTACCAGCCCCATAGACATTATATTGTAGGGCACCTGAATGGTGAACTCTCTACAACTTGTTATTCACTCTGCTCTTGTTCAGTTTGAGGCCTTCTACAAAGAACTAATAGGACCAAAATCAATCCTTTCTCATCATTCTCTTACATTTCATTTTGACTTCTGGATTTGATGATTTCTTAAATTAGTATGGTTTAGAATTAACATTTTAAAATCTTTATAATTTCTCACCACTTTCTTGACTGTGGAATAGTATCTCTTTAGTCTTTTTTTTTTTTTTAACTCAAGGTTAGTACTTTACCACTTAAGCTACAGGAAGTGTCTCCCAGCCATTACTGCCTGAACTGGCTTCAAACTATGAACCTTAGATCTCAGCCTCCTGAGTAGCTAGGATTAATTACAGGTCAGTTTTTTCTTTGGGATTTTTAATGTGTATTTCTCTCATGATGAATGCTGTTAACTTTTCGACATTTACCACATTTCTAGATATATTTATCTTATTTCTCTTAAAGTATGTGTTCTATTGATTTGCCCATTTTTTTCCAATGAACTTTTCTGTTTTCTCGTTATACTGGAAGGATTTATTACCCATTTTGGAGACAAGTGCTTTATCAAATGTATTTACTCATTAATATTTTCTTCCACCATGAGTAGCTTTCGCATTCTCTTCATACGGTTGATGAATACCTGTTCTTGAATTTTAAAGGCTGACAGGATGGCAGGTGTCTGTATTTGCAGCTACTTGGAATAGTGAGCTAGGCGGATCTCCCAAGCCCAGAAACTTGCAAACATCCTGAGTAAACATAGTAAAACTTCATCTCAAAAGAGAATCGGTTTAATATTAATCAAATCCAAATTGATACTGCTTTGGAAACTTACATCTAATGTGCATTGTATATATGTACAAATGGCCATAGTATCTATTTTTTTAAATTTAATTTAATTTTATTTGTGAACATACTGTACAGAGGGGTTACAATTGCATGGGCAGGATAATGCGTACATTTCTTACCAAGCATTGCAGCCTCCTCCTTTGTTTACCCTTCACATCCCTTCCCAGCCTCCCCCCTCCCCCCCCCAATTCCAATCCTTCTCCTTCCCCCCTTCCCCCTCCCCTGCACTGTAAAGCTCGTTTTGGACATGACAACTTGTACTTCTCATTGTTGCAACAGGTCCACCTGTATCCTTAAACAACTGGTTTTTCCCCATCTCCTCCACAAGTTATACTGACATCAAATATAGTGAAAGCAGGGGTTATACTGTGGGGGAGGGACATACAAAGCAACAAAGAGATAATCTTATAAATGCATTAGAAACACATGCATGAAAAAAAATTAAAATACATATCTAAGGGTTCATTTTCCTGACATCACATTATCTGACCTTTTCTGCTTGACTCATACATATACTAGATATTGCAAATAAGGGAAACCATGGGACCTATGTTTCTTTGGGCCTGGCTTACTTCACTTAATATAATTTTTTCCAAGTTTTTCCATTTCCTAACAAATGGGGCAATGTCATTCTTTTTGATGGAGGCATAGAATTCCATTGTGTATATATACCACATTTTCTAAAAATATGGAACGCTTCACGAATTTGCGTGTCATCCTTACGCAGGGGCCATGCTAATCTTCTCTGTATCGTTCCAATTTTAGTATATGTGTTGCCGAAGTGAACACAGTATCTATTTTTTAATTGTAAGAAAGATTTTAAAAGTTTGTGTGTGTGATGTGTATGGGGGTGGGTGGGAAGTGGGTATAAGAATGAATAATAGGGAGTAAATATGCTCAAAGTATGTTGCATTTATATGTGGAAATATATCAATGATATTCCTTATATTGAATAGTTAGTAAGCACTAATTTCTGGAAAGCTCTAGAAGGGAAATAAGCAATTGAAATGCATCTATATCTCCATAAAAGACATAGTAGTAGAATATTGATAGGTAGCTTATTGCTAATAATAATTAACCACAAAAATAATAATAATGAAAAATTTCCAAAATCATGTGGCTATATAAATTGTGGTATAGTCATAAAATGGATTATTACACATCATTGACAAAGAATGGGATTAAATTATATCTAAAATTGTGAGTGAGTCTGATGAACAAGCAATGGAGCAAAAGAAGCTGTACCCAAGGTCACAGGTAGGAATGCATTTTAGTATAGAACAAAAGAAGGAAGTATTTTCCTGTAATGCTAGCTTTTAGGATGGTAGTTAACTTTGGGACTAGGATGTTCCATTACTAGAAGGGGTCACTTCCAGATGTCTGGAATTCTGTCAGTACCCTATTTCTTAGTTTTCCCGGATGTTCATTTGGATATGATCATTGACCATGATTATGACAAAATATATTTGTGAACTCTTACTACTGTAATATATCTCAAAACCTCATTCTCCCAAATGTAAGACTGCATTTGTACCTACTAATATTCTCCGTAGACTTTTGGTTAGAAAGCCATTGTCAACATTTAAGAGATGAAGAAAATGGAGTCTTGAAATTTCAATTTAATGTAACAAATAGTTTTCCAGGCACATGATATGTGCCATAAAAAAAAAAACACTCTGGTGGTATTATATAAATGGTCCTCATAGCTGAAAAACGAATGACAACAACAACAAAAATAAACCTTGAAATTTACCCTCAGAGCAAATGGCCTAAAAGTACCATAAAATCCTCGAGACATAAAAATCCTCGAGACATAAAGGACCACCACATTCTTTCTGGACCAAGAGTTTGGGATTTTCGGTGGCCTTGATTCAGCTTGGATATCTTGTTGACCTTTAATCTCTGGATGACTTTGGGTGAGATACTCTTTCCCTTTAGGTGATACGAGGTGAGAAACTGAAGAGGCTATTCACCTTTCCTCCCATGACTTTACAGTTCCCGTCACTAAATGCAGACAAGGCGTGTAGGATTGGGTAGGCTGGGATGTTAGGGGCATGCCGCATGGCCCTGTCCACTTTCCAGGGAACCCGCCTGTACACAGTGTAGGTTTCATGACCTTCAGGTGATCCCTTGGCTCAGCAGGGAGACAGATGCTGTGAAGCTGTGAGGGTACAGCTGATTAATCCTTTCTGGGAGGAAAGCAGATACAGCAGCCTGGAAAGCACACGTTCAGGGAGGCTGAGGAGTGTGTCGAGCTTAGATGAGTAAGGACCACCATCCTGGGTATGTGATGCAAAGCCTCGGGAATGTGTCCGAATCCCATCCAGCGGCCGTCCTTAGGCTGAGCCCTGACAGCTGTCAACATGACTGATAAGTGGCATCCAGACCTTTGCTGACGCTGCCTTTCTGTCTTCTCTCTCCCTTACTGCTGATCCTGAGTTCCAGATACATAGGAGAAATGGGATTTACAGAAAGTCAGTCCATTACCTTTCCCAGCGCTGATTCTCCACTCCATATAGGTATTTCAATGGCTACTCCTGCTTAGCAGTCTCTTCTTGACTCTTCTTGACTTAAGTTGTGTTTGTGCCTGAAAGATAAGCAACAAGTGGGCTCTCTCTTGTATTCATTGTATTTCATCAAACTGGGGAAAGAGACTGTACAAATCAAATGGAGAATCTGTTATAACTTTGAAAATCACTCTGAATAGTTTCTTTAGGAAGTCATATCTAGTGACTGAAACTTAGGGTTGCCCTGCTCCCCTATTTTTGCTGTGATTGTACCCTATGCACACATTACACTGAATCTAAGTTCTCTCTTTAAACAATTGTCACCATGCCTTAGATGTAAGACACTTTGCTCAAGAACATTTTACTCGTCCTTGTATTTTCTAGTATCTGAGCCTGGTAAGTGCTAACATTTCACTGAAGGTTTGATTGATCATAATAAAGTCACCAATAATAGAGAGTCAGATGATACAGAGGTAATAAAAAGGTGATATAACCTGACCTTTCTTCTATTGAGAACACTGAGTTTAGAGAGTAAACAGGACAGATTCAAATTGAGTAAAAGAAAGATGACAGAGTATGCTTAGTCAATTGCTACATCTTTTCAAATCACACCATTCTTCCCTTCAGTTTGCTATCAGGTAATTTTGATCACAGCAACAGAAAAGTAACTAACACATGCTTCCTATATCTAGGTTCAGTTTGTTTTTGTTTTTGTTTTTTTGGGTCCGGTTGTGGGGCCTGAACTCTGGGCCTGGGCGCTGTCCCTCAGCTCTTCAGCTCAAGGCTAGCTCTACCACTTGAACCACAGTGCCACTTCCGGCTTTTTTCTTTTTGCTTATGTGGTGCTGAGGAATCGAACCCAGGGCCTCAGGCATGCAAGGCAAGCGCTTTACCACTGAGCCACCTTCCCAGCCCCTAGGTTCAGTTTTTTAAATGCAGTTTTTTTGGTTGTTTTTCTGTTTTTACCAGCACCATTTGGTGAAGAGATTTTGTGCTTTTGGATCCTTTGTGAAGGATCAGAGGACTGTAATTGTATGATTTTATTACTGAGTCTTCTGTTCCACTGGTCTTTGTGTCTGTTTTTGTGCCCATACTACGCTGTTTTTATTACTATAGCTCTGCAGTATAATCTGAAGATGTATCGTAATAACTTCCATTGTTGCTCTTTTTGCTCTGCATTACTTTTACTACTTGAGGTCTTTTATGTTTTCATATGAATATTAAGATGTTTTTTATATTTCTACCAAAAATGACATTGGGATGTCAATAGGTGTTGCAATTTCAAGGCCTTGAGTTCAAACCTGAGTTTTGTCAAATAAAAGAAACTTCTAATATGGAAAGGGAAAGATTCAAGAAAATGTCTCTCAGGTCAAATCCCAGGACTGGGTCATTATATATGTATAACCCCAACACCTCCCCAAATAGACCCTCCTATAAAAGAGCGTGGTATGCCACAAAGAAACCACAAGAATAAAATTTACAGAAAGCATAAAATATCCACTGTCATCTGTTAATCACACATTTAGACATCCAAGCCTAAAACACTCTTCTCAATTTTGAGATCTACCTGAATATGTCCATATAGCCAGTGCCAACCATTGTATTTCTGTGATTAACATTTAATGAATGGGTAATAATGGAAGGCAGTTGCTGAGCACTTCACCTACATTTTCTCCTTTAATCCTTCAGGGCATGCTTTAGGATGTGTCCATTCTGATGCCCTGAACTAGCCCATCATTTCTCATGAAGAAAGTGCCATTGTTATTAATGTCTGGGAAAGCCTGGGATTATTAAGTATGCTTGGAAAACACAGTTCAGGTCTGAGACTTAGGAGAATGAAGATTCTGTAGGCAGACCACATGCTCAGCTCTACTTAAACAGTCCACAATAAAGCATAATGTGGTCAGTTTCCTAAAGGAAAACTGAGAGTAGAAAAACACAGTCTGGAAATCTGACTTTAATCTGTGCCCAGTGAACTCAAGTTCACACGAAGTACTTTGGCATTTCTGCTTGCTACGAAGGATCCTAACAGTATGATATAATAGGACAAAATTATCCTTCACAATGTATCAAGACACAGAGAAATACAGTCACGCATGCCCCAACTCTTATTTTATGGAGGAAAAAGAAAACAAAGTTTAGTGAAGTTAATACCTTAATCACAATCACATGGATAGAAAAAATGGCATTCGAAAACAGGTTCTCTGACTCCACATCCTTAGCTCTTACTAACAAATGTGTAGATTGTTGATTCTTGCTGTATAGGATTTAGTATATAGAAATTAGCCCTAGCACACATCTCCCTAGTACTTCAGGGAACCTCCATGGACTGTCCTTCACTATTCTTATGAATGTGCTTTCTTTACTGGGCCCCCATCACGGCTTTTATCACCTGCTTCAGCATCTTTGGAGGTGTCACTGCCTATAAACCAGCTAGTGTTGCCTTTCCATGAATCCAAGTCAAAAAGAGATATCCCCATGTATATTGTTAGCAAAAATTTAAGGGACTTAAGTTGACTCTGGTCCTTGTGTTTGATAAAAGAAGAGTTCAAGAAAGACACAAACATAATAAAGGTGATAGGGAAATTTGTTAGAAGAGAAACATGACTGAAAGAGAGCATGTGGTCTGGACATGCCAAAGGAAAATGCTTCCATCTTGTATCATCTTCTTCATTATAGAGATTAGTCTTCGGTTAAAAAGGTCGAGTTGTTGTCCTTCAAGATGCTCTCTGATTAGTGGGATTCCTTTCTGTCTCCTGTAAGGTTATGGCATGAAAGATTTAGCACTTTGTTCTTGCATCTTCATTCTTTTGTTCTTATTTCCATTGTCTTTTGTAGCCCCCCTGTTTCTATTATTGTTAGGCAGGTATTTATTTTCAGCCTAGTTGGCCATCTAGAAGCTTTATAGACCACAATCCCTTGCTGCCTGGATTTCTTCTAATTCATATCACAAGAAGATTTTCTCTTATGGTTTCTGAAGATTGGTTTTGTTTTCCTGAAATCCATCTCACATCTGTGGCCCACTTACACTCTCTAGGCCCCAAGGGACTAGGAGTCTCATATTAGAAATGGGGGTTTCTTGTACTAATCTATATTAACTTCTATGGAAAGGTAGAAAGAAAAATCTCTTTCTTAACTACTTGATGTGGATTTCAAGGAAACCCCATTTCGTTGCTGGCAGTTTTAAAGCAGTCTGCTCCTTCAGCATCAATGTCTGCTTTTAGAATTGAATGCTGCTTATGTGACTGTTTGGGCTGACACTGTGTGAGTCAGCCAACTCTTCCATTTTCATGTTCACTATCCCAAATCAAATGGTTTTCTAAAGTTATTTTTTATGCCTCCCCCTCTAAGTTTTTAAGATTTCAGATGACATTTGTCAATTCCTAGGATAAATGAGCCTTAATTTAATGAAGGTCCTTAAATGCTGAAAAATTGTTACCACAATCTTTAGAAAGACCTGGTGCATCTGTCATTTTAATGGGTAAGAAAGGACAAAATAAATATTAAGCATCACATTCTTCCTGGTCCTCCAATTGCAGCCAGTTTTCCTAAAGATAATGGATAAAGGGTTGATTTAGAATGTTTGTTGGGGATTGGATGATGGCCTTAACAGATTCTCCTACTTGTCTTTTTCTCTCTAGTCTTTAACCTCAACTGTGTCCTTTGTCCTTTATAGTGTCATTTGCTTGCATTATGTCACTGATGGTATATTTGGTGTAAGAGATTACCCCCTTTCCCAAAACACAGTCCACTCGCTTATCACCACTACTACGAATTGAGGACTCTTCAATAGTTTTGGCTCAATGGATTGGAATCAATTGCTCATAGCACTCAAATAGGAAAATTAATCTTATATACTTTTGCTCTTGAACATTAATATTTCTAACTATTTAGTGATCTAAAACCAAGGAGCTAGCATTCACTAAGCTACCAATTTCCTGCATTTTGGGGAATATGAAAGTATTATTACTTAGGTAAAGAAAGGCTTATTGAACAGTTTCTTTCAATTTGCTCTTGCTGAGCACCCATTTTTGAAAGCTCTATACCATGAACTATAATAGTGACTTGGCAAAGCTGGACTAACAAGAAAATAAGTAATATATTTACAGCATTCTATTTAAAAAATGCTTATTTTGAAAGCTAGGACCTGATGCTTCAATCTGTTATCCCAGCTACCTCAGGAGGCTGAGAGTTGATCACAGTTCACAGCCAGCCTGAGCAGAAAAGTCTATGAGACTTTTATCTTCAATTAAGCAACAAAAAGCCAGAAGTAGAGGTGTGGCTCAAGTGGTAAAGTGCCAGCCTTGAATGAAAAAACTAAAAGAGAGTGCTGTGGCCCTGTTCAAGATCCAGTACTGTCTCTCTCTCTCTCTCTCTCACACACACACACACACACACACACATTTTAAAATTTAACATGTATCACTAGTATAACTAACTATAATTGAAAGCAGTATAATCTAGGGGTAATAAACCATATAAGCAAGTTTCTACTCAGCAGAGGCCATCAGGGTAAGGTAAGTATGTAGAGGAAGTGTTGGTCCCCAAAATGGCAGGGCTCAAGTCCTTGCAAGTGGAAAGTTGAATCTGACATTACTGGACCTGATGTTGAACTTGGATAAAGAAACAAGGAGTCATAAGCATAGACACTTGCTAACTCTGGAGAAATGGAGAGCTTAGCTGCTCATGGCAGAGATTTCAAACTTCCTTTCTGAAGCTGGGCAGAATTTTGAGGGAGGGTTCTGATTTGAGGAGCTCTGTGGCTACAAAGGGATCTTCACGACCTATCAATAGTGTGGAGAATAGAATGGGAGAGTAGCAGGGATTATCTTCCTCTGAGCAGTCTAGGGGCCATGTGGCCAGAAACAAGCCTGTGGCATGAACTGATACAGTGAAAAAAATCTGCTTTTATTTTTTTGCTTACTTCTTATCATGTCTATGTTATCTCAATGTAGAAAGTTGTAAAAATAGTGACAAAAATAAAATGAATTTACAACTGCCCAGTTTGGAATGCAATAGTTTACATTTTTGCTTCCCACTTGTCTTTTTTCTGTGAAATTGTGTACAAGTTGTTTTTTTCATTGTAAAGATTTTATTGGATATTTAATGATGGATTTTAGGCTTCAGATAATAACATGAGTAGTTTCCATACATAGTAACTAAGGTTTTAATAATATTTTAGATAAACTGATAAATAATCCAATAAAAATGTTTCTTAAGCGATTACAATTTTCTTAGGTTAGTCCTCTATTAATTAAAAGTCTAAAGACACAAGTAAAGAAACCAGTCTGTTATACTACAATTTGGAAGTAATCACTGGTGATTATCCTTCAAGTATATTTTAAGGATAAAAGCATATTGAAAAATTGGAATGATAGAGTATAAAATAGTTTAGAATATTTGCTTTTTAAAAATGCGAACTTTTTTGCTTATGATAAAAATCATTTGGAAGTACCTAAATGTTGCCTAATATTACATCATAGAGATACATTTATTCATACCTTGATATAATTACTAATTATTGCTTCATAGCCCAAACACTACTGATAGAAAGCCTATTTGTTAATGCTTTCACTGCAAATCAAGAAAGTAATTAACCATGACACAGAAAGACACCAAGAAAATGAGCTGGAGAAAAGTAGAACAGCACCAAGTAATAAGGAAATGAGAAACAGAAAAATATTAATAATAAAAAGTAGTGTAAGTCACACTAATTTTCTGAAGCTATCAATAATTTTCATTTTCAATGTTGATTTTCTTCCGGTGCCAACGGTTCCATGTAAATAAACATAATCTGGACTCTTTTTCATCACTATCAGCAATTAATTCAGTAGAGATCAGATAAACACAATCAAATTTTCACTATTAGAAGGTTTCTATTTCAAGTTAAAATATTTTAGCCTAAGTCGGTGGTTCATACCTATAACCCTAGTTCTTTTGGAGACTGAGAACAGGAGGATTGTGGTCTAAGGACAGCATGGGGAGAAGAAAACAATTTAAAACCCCTTCTAATTTAAGACCCCTTCTCTACCCATCGGTAGGCACAGGGTCATTCCAAGCTACATGTGAGGTTATGATTCTGAGGATCATGGTTCCAAGCCAGCCTTGGTAGAAAGTCCATGTGACACTAAAATATATCCAAAGCCAGGCAACAGTGGTCACACTTATAATCTTAGCTACTCAGAAGGCTAAAATCTGAAGATCATGGGCAGGAAAGCCCGTGAGACTCTTATCTCCAATAAACTACTCAGAAAAAGCCAGAAGTGGCATTGTGGCTCAAGTGATAGAGCATTGAGCACAAAGAGGCAGAGCTCAGGCCCCAGGACTGGAAAAAAAATTCTCCAATTAACCATGGAAAGGCCAGAAGTAGAAGTGTGGCTTAAGTGGTAGCTCACCAGCCTTGAAAGGAAAATGTTAAAGGACAATGACCAGGCCCTAAATTTAAGTGCTAAAATAAACACACACACACACACACACACACACACACACACACACACACACAAGTAAATAAGACAGCAAGAAAACATGGTTTTTGTCCTAAGGTTTTTGAATTTTATAGGAATAGAACTCAAATCAAAGCAAATTAAAAAAGATGTGTGTGATTGGGCTGGGTTACTTCTTTGGAAAAGGGATGACGCAGCTATACCCTGAAGAATCAGGATTGTAGTTTTATGGAGTAGAAACCTGCTGAAGTAGGTCTTCAAAGTTCTGCTTCATTGTCCTAGGCAGTGAGGGTGTTTTCAATTTCTAAGAACACTTGCAACACTTCACAACCTGTGATTTAGGAATGGTGTTCCGGCCCCAAAGTGAGAGGCAAGAGTTTATGTTATAGCTCCTTCCTTCTCCACCAAGCAGGAAGTCGAGTCTAGTGGGTATAGAGACATTGCAGTGAATTGAGTGCCCTCTGAAGCTTTGTGAGTGACAGTTACTGTCAAAGGAAGATTTCTTTGACATTAATGCTTATTTCAGAGATGTGAAGCACAGGTTGTGAGCATGAATTTGACTTTATTTACCTTCTCTAAATAGCAAAGAAATCTTCATGGCATATTAGGTTACTGAGACACTTTCTTTCCTGTACAACTAAATAGGCATGTCTGGCTCAGTCTGGAAAGTCTTGTGTGAATGCACTGATGCTTTGCACAAAAGCCTGAGATAGGGCCATGTGTTGGGAGCTTGGTAATTGATCATCTTTATTGTAATAAACTACAACTGTGGTACTTGATCTGGAACACACCCAACCCACTACTTAGCTGTGCATTCGTATAGGAAAACATTATATCTTATCCCCACAGAAAGACTGGAAAGTTAATTTTGCTCCAAGATTGGAAGCAGACTCATCTTTGAGCAATTTAGACAAAAAGGTCTATTTTTAACCACAGTATCATTTGAAAATGTTTTTCACTCATTTACAAGAAAATGGTTACAGTTTATTTTAGGAGTAATCAGCTTTATCATCAGTTGTATAACGTCTGAGTACAATTTAGTTATTTTTGAAGTTTGAGCTATGTTCTTTTGTGAGTTTTCTTTCTGTGCTAATCCTCATACTGTGTAATTTACCAATTGGTTTTGTTCTATCTGCTAGGTCTAAATTTAGAAAGGAGCACCATGAAAAATAAATATAAATAATTCATGTATATATTCATTCATTGCCTTAGATGTTTCATAAGCACCTACTGTGTGTGTCAGCCACTGTTATAAATATCATGTGGCGCTGTCTGATGAAGCTTTTTTTTCCTTCTGGAACTTATATTTCTGTAAGAGTCTAAGCTTACCCACAAAAATCTTTTCTGTAATTCAAATGATGTTATTAATTCATTAAAGGAGTTTGTTAAACTCTGTCTTTCCAGAGGACATTACATTGTAGGTGAACTTAAAGAATGAGTGAGAGTTAAACAACTAGAAATGGGAAGATCAAATATAAGGACAGCTGTGTGAAAAAGTAAAACACTGTAATTTGTTTGAGAAGACAACATGAGAAAGTAGAAAGAGTAGGGTGGCGCAGACGTGTTGGAGTTGTATTCAACCCTCAAATAGCTAGGGAACCTTAGGCAAGTTACCTAACTTCTGCTGAAAACTGATAATGCCTACTTCGAAGGGTTACTCTTTGATTAGGAGAGATAATGGTGTGAAAGCTCTCATTACCTTGAGAATGCTCACTGAATCTAGTCAAATATTACTGTAGAGGAGCAAGTTTCCTCAGGGTGGAGCATGGGTGTGTGGAGGGAGTGGAAAGAGAACCTAGATTAGAAAGATAGGTTGGGCCAAACCATGTGAATGTGAAGTTGAGTCATTTTAGATTTATTGTGAAGGCAACCAGGACCAATTGGATTTTTTTCCCAACAGCTTATCCTTTTTGTTACTTCTCTTTTCTCAGTTTCAATTTCAGCCCTAAAATTAAAAATTAGACTAGGTTTAATGAATAGTTATTTATTAAAAGGAAAAGAATTAGATGGCGCCCAAAACCTGGGTCTCAAGTTGCTCACTTTTCAAGGTAGCACATTACAAAGTTGGGTTACTTGCCTGTTACTCCTCCTCCTCCTCCTCCTCTTCTTCTTCTTCTCCTTCTCCTCCTTCTCCTCCTTCTCCTCCTCCTCCTCCTCCTCCTCCTCCTCCTTCTTCTTCTTCTTCCTCTTCATCTTCTCCTCCTCCTCCTCCTTCTTTCTTCTTCTTCTTCTTCTTCTTCTTCTTCTTCTTCTTCTTCTTCTTCTTCTTCTTCTTCTTCTTCTTCTCATTATTATTATTATTATTATCAGCAGCATTATTTTGTTGGTCCAACAGATAACTCTCATTTCTCAGTGGTTCCTTGCCATTCTATATGGCCCTCATTTAGCAGACTGAGTTCCTTAAATTGAGCACTCAGTATTATTATTTCCAGAGAATATGCTTTATCCTAACACATATTGATTACACAAAGTCTTCATTGTGGTGTTTCAATACATATTTTATTCACAATCAGATTCACTTTATCTGTTTCTGTCCTTAGCCGCTTAAGTAGATCTAGGCTGTAGTCACATTTAAGTTCTAGGGAAATCAACCTGGGATAAGGAGAATATTAGCTTGAGGAAGAGATAAATGAACCAGGGATTGCAAGGTTTTTGGAGCAGTTAAGGTCAGATAGGCTGAGAATTTAAACTGAGCACTGGTTGTGTCTAGAAAGATGGAATGGACCCAGAAGAAATACGATGGAGGTGTCAAGATCTAATTGAGAGTATTCAAAGCACTTGGGAATATGGAAGTGAAACCCCCCAAATCATCAGTGAAATACTGTTGCTTAACTGCCACACTATTTTGTGTTGCTTCTGCAATTACATGAATGCTTTTGCTTATTTACTTGCCCAGATGCTTGGCTTGGAGAAGTCTGAATCCACACTGAGAAAACAAAACTATTTTCTGCTACTTAGTCATTGATAGGCAGGTGGGGAGGTTGGAGGGGAAAGGATGTAGGAGAAATTTAATTGCACTGTCTCCTAAACTGGGGTATATTGGCAGATCTTTAATTCTTTGGAGAAGGGTTTAAGTCAACTAGCAGATTCCACTCTTACTTGACAGTCCAGGAAATGGAATCACAAACAGGAAGTGGTCTAACTAACAATTAGAGATTACTCAGCACCAAGGTTTTCACAGTCTTAGCCCATTGAAAATTTCTTTTTAATCACTTCAATAAAACAAATTGTTGGGGATTGAAATTATGCATCACAAGTAGCATTAATAGAAGTGAACATTAATTTTTCTTGCTCCTAGTCACAAAAAGATAAGCTTTTAACTTTTTTAAAGCTCAATTTCAAAAGCTTAAGCAAATGGAGCTAAATTTTCCCAAAGTTACTAGATAAACTAATAATAAAATGTTTGCTTGTGAAAGAATATATATATATATATATATACATACACAAAAATCTATATTACTAATCAAGCAAGATGAGTTTCTGTTTTCTTCATTTTGATTACAAATTCATAAGCATCTGTTAATAAAATGTTGCCCATGGCTAGGAGTTAGTCCAATGCTCATTATACATAAATAGGAAATAATAATCACCCAATTAAAGGTATAATTAGCAACAAAACTACTATTTAAAACACTGTGGGTGAGTGTGGTGGTTCAAGCCTATACTTCCAGCTATTTGAAAGGCAGAGATAGAAAAGAAACCCGGGGGAAAAATAAGCAAAGCTGTCTTTCAACATAAGCCATGCCTGTGATATATGCCTGTAATCCCAGCTACAAGGGAGACGTAGATAAGAGGATTACATCTGAAACTGGCCCTTGGTAGAAAAGTGAGACCCTATTTGAGAAACAACTAGTTGCCTGATGTGGCTCAAGTGGTAGAGCACTTGCCTAGCAAGCATGAAGCCATAAATTCAAATCCCATTACTTCCCCAACAAATAAACCCTGTAAATTATAATCAACCTTCTTTCGCTTCCACTGTCTAAACTCTATCCTTTTTACTTATGAACAAAATATTGCTCAGAGTATAATCTACATAATGAATACTTTAAGAATCATTTGAAAGGTCTTTTGGGATCTTAATTGTTGACTATATTGCTGTGATTTGTTTGACAGTATATTCCAAAGCCATTTCAAAACATTTGGATTTGGATCATTATTTATGAATAAAGAGTCACAGAATGTTATGTATAGATGTGTTCTTAGATATGCTCTACTCTTTTTTATTGTCTTTGTGATTTAATATATACAGCTTGGTCCTGAGAACTTCTGGTAAAAAGGGAATAACAGATATAAATCTATTGGTACCCTTTATCTAATCATGGGGCTATGTAGGTGATTCCAGAAGGAGAAGACTATTCAATGTAGAAAGAAAATTTAAATGCATGCCAATTCACAGGATCCCAGAGCAAGACAATAGTTGGTAGGGGCTGTGTGGAGGGGAAATGAGGAGGGGTGAATCAAATTTTCAGCTACACACCAGCAGGATGTACCTACAGCCTATGTGGGGATGGATGCTTTAATCTGATTGATAATACATGCAAATATCAAATGAACACATTACATACCTTGAATACAGTCAATCTTCATATGGCACTTACACATACCTAAATTTAAGTAGGTCAAATATGAGGTACAATAAACATTGCTATCTGAGAGAATGGAGTAGGAGAAATGAGATCTGGATTCTAATTCCAGCTGTCTTTGCTCTGGGTTAAATCTCTGCGGCTTTTTTACCCTCTTTTTCTTTCTTTGGGCTACAGCTGTTTTGTTTGTAACAAGGTATCAGGTCTGACCCTCAATAGTTCTTCCACTGACAGTGTCAGCAAAGTTTAGGACAGTCTGATTTAACTCAGTAAATACAATTCAAAATCATTCCCATATTTTGACAAAGATTTTTTTTTTCTTTCTGAGACCTGACATTGAATGAACACTGGTAAGTATCCCCAAACTCACAAAGCACATGAAGTGTATTCACTCATTAAATCTTTCAACTTGTATGAAGTAGGTACGCTTTGGTCTTAGCAACTTCTTCACATCATAGGATATTTTTATCATGGATCTAGTAGGAAATATAAACAGCCTTGCTAGTGTTACTGTAAGCAGGATGTGAATCCAAGACAGCGATCTCTAATTATTACCAGAGCATCTTTCTTCACTGGAGAAGGCTCATTGGCCACACGTGTCCCTGCTCTGCCCAATGGTGTATCTTCTTACCCACTGTTACCAGGATCACTAGGCTGGCAACCAGACTTAGGAAGTTTACATCATGTCTATATTTTTGAAGTTACTAAATGTGAAAAATATCATGACCTCAGTGTTCCCTCGCTGAGCCAGATTCATCCCATCACCACCACCTGCTCTTCCAAAGGTTTCCATTTAATACAGGTTTAAAAATAAGATCTCTGAACTCTCTTGCTCTTTCTTTAGAGAAAAGGTGTAAGTTTGGCTGGAGTGTTTAAGAAACTCCAGGGGGATGCCATGGAACGGCATATTTCAGTTTTTCCCTATGACCTTGAGGAAATCAATTTCACAGGCCTTGCATGTCTTCGTCTCTGAAAACACAGCAGTCAGCTAAGACAAGTTGGTTGAAGGAGAAGGTATATGGATTGCACTGTGTTGTTATTTATCTTTAAACTTCACTCCATGGTAGAGTGCTTGTTTAGCATGCACAAGGCCCTCGCTATAATCATTAGCACCTTTCTCTTTTTAGAAATGATCCACATAAATTGTTTTAATTATTATCTCCAAGTAGTTATACAAAGGAGTTTCAAGTCCATAAATTGATTTGTAAATATAATACATCTTCATCAATGACACCCCTTCCATTGTTCTCCCCCAACATTCCCAGACCTAACCATCTCCTCAAGCTATTTGCGTACATTCCCCTATATGTACATTTTATATAATAACTCTGTATTCACCCAGTCTTCCTCTTTCCATTCATTTACACCCTTCCCCTTGGCATCAGCTCCTTGCTCTCACCCCCAACACATTGCAACATTCTAGCATTCATTTTGTTAAACTGTTCATTAGTTGTTAGAGGTGTTTTACACTATTAGAATCCTCTCCTGAGTATACCATACTCTAGTCATTTTCTTGTGTGTGTATATACATACATGGCCATGTAAATAGCTCTGTAAACACTAGAATGTGCAACGGGAACATTGTAGCTGAACTACAAGGGGTGGCAGAATCTCTTGGTTTTCCGCAAAGACCTGTAGGTAGAGCCAAGATAATTCATCTATCCTGAATCTCAGGCCACAACTCTTCCTATTGCATCATGCTGTGAAACCCACCCCTTGTAAGAGAAGCTTTCCCAAAGGTAAGGTGCGGCATTATTTTCTTTTAGTTTTATGGCTTTACAAACTGAATGTACAAGAAATTTCACATTTACACAGAGAGTAACCAGGTATTATTCAGCCATTAAAATTATGTTTTCTTATATATATATATATATATATATATATGATATGGGAAAAATATAGAGCTACAAAATTACAAAAGCATAATATACAATTATATTTAATGGTCTCACAGCAGGACATCAATGACTTATGCCTATAATCCTAACTACTTTGGAGGCTAAGTAGTTAGATCCTAAGGACTGAAGTTCAAAACCAGCCTGGGTAGAAAAGTGCACAAGACCCTATTTCTAAAGTAACCATTAAAAAGCCAGACTGGAGACATGACTCAAAAGCAGTAGCTGAATTAAAGCAAGCAAGTCAACCAAAGGCAAGGCCTTGTGTTCAAACGCTTGTGTTGCCAAAAGTAAGTAGCTATAAATCATATAAAATAGAATATATGTATAACAAACAACAGAAGGGAATGTAATAATATTTTAAATGTATCATGGATTAAACACTTAATGAAAAATTTCCTCCCCTTACTGTTTGTTCTTACTCAATGTTTGTTTAGCTAATTAATTTTTTAAACTTCATTATGTTTTTAATAAGTTTTTGTGATAATACTGTACAGAGGGGTTACAGTTACATGAGTGAGGTAATGAGTACATTTCTTATCCCTGTAGACATAGTTAAGCCAGGTTCTTATTCCAATATGAGCACTCAACTAATGGATAAACTCAAATACCCAGCCTTTCTATGCTCTTGTGATTTTCCTTCTCTTCCAGAATATTAATCATAGATATAGAGCAATTCATAAGTATCAGGAATTCTGGTAGTACTAAGAACTATTGTTAAATATGGTTACCAACTATAAAGTGCTGTGTCAGCACAGTTAAGCAGCACACTGGAGGAAAATGGAACTTTATTTTTCACAAAGCAAATACCATGTTGTTGTGTTTTTGCATATTTATTTTTATTTATATGACACTGACAGACCACTAATTTTAGAGATTAATAAAGATGTTTCTCTCAGGATCTTCTAATTAACTCTTTTTTTAATCTCCAACAAGAGGGATATTTTATTCACAACTTTCAAAAAATATAATGTGTTAAACCTCTGTTCAATATAAAAAAAGAATTAGAATAGTAGTAATAACTATTTTGAACAGGATAAACCCTAATGTCTACAGGTACAGCTCATTTACATACTTTATTAGAGAAGGAGAGAAAATAGGAAAGAAGAGGGGGAGGAGTCCTAAGATGATGTCACATAGGCGGGAAGGCAAGTAGGTTCCTTTTTCTAGAGAATGTCCTCTCTTAGAATGATAATTTGAGATTACTAGCCCAGAACAGCATTCAGTAATCCCTCAGTAAATAGTAAATCCCATAATAACTACACTTGGAGTAGATCTGTTTAGTGGAGCAACAGAGTATATATTGACTGTTCTGATAACTGATGTTCATCCATGTGTTTCCCCCAAACCTCAAACCAACTAACCAATCACACTCAAATTCTAACTCAAGAAAACTTGTAAATAATGTATCTGTAGAGGAGGTTTTCTGAAAGTGCCATTGAGAACTTTCAATTGCCTAACACATTAACAGTTTCTAAACATTTTTGCATTCCTGCTATCTTTCCTCCATTCCCTCTTTCCATTTATGTTTTATTGCTCCCAGAATAAGCAGTGTCTAATTGGATTTCTTTTCTAGAGAAGGAAATTTTTTCCCCACAATATTCATAGGGTACATTGATGAGTAAAAGGATTGATTTTCAACAGGTAAGAAATGGAAGAGAAGGTGAAGAAGGGAAATTGGGAATGAACAATACTTTCACCTAAGATGATCTAGGCAGATACTTCTTCATCTGGGAGACAGTGGGGTTTTAACCAGCTTAACTATCACCTTTTCACAGAACATTTTATTCTTCTGTTTTTGCATGAGTAATGCAGACTATCAGAGAGGGCTGAGTGTCACAACAGATACATGAAGAATGAGAGTTTAGGGTTGGAGAATTGAACAGAAAAATTCTGTAAGGAAATCAATAATTGAAGATTGATTTTTGTATATGTATGTGTGCCATTGAATATTCTGGTTAGAATATTCCTAAGGTTTGTAAAGTTCTAAAGCATACTAGTTGTTGTTGTTATTGTTTTTAAAAAAGGTAATACTTCAGCCTAATAAAGTAATTGAGGGCTATAATTCTGATGGCTGTTTTGGGTGCTTAGACTCAAAGAGATTTATTTGGTAGGACAGCAGAGCTGTTTTATTTTAATGTAGGGAAAATGAGATCTTCTTCTAGAGCCAAGGGAAGAATTTAGTACTTTTGAAGCAGTGGTACACAGCTCTCACTGCAAATCAATATTACCTGTGGAGACTTAAAAAGTATGCTTGCCAGCCCCTACCCCAGATCCTCCTCAGGTGATTGATATAGGCTTCAGGAATTTTTTTACAACTCTCCCAGTAAATGTGAATATGCATGCAGTGGTTGAGGATCCTGCTTTGAAGGGTTTGAATAATGGAAAGAGAGTAAAAAGCGATACTTCACAAAAATAAAAGGTCAGATATTAATGAGAGAGTAACTGACATTTATAGAAGATTTCACATCTATCAACCATACCTATGTAAACTAAAAACAATCCACTTTATTTTTACTGTGGTAGTAGTGCTGATGTTAAAATTTGCTTAAAAGATGGTAAAATAAATTAATAGATGATTCTGGGTAACTATATATAGGGGAAGTGTTTTTTGTGTTTTTTTTCTGATACTCTATATTTATAATTCCTTCTGAAATAGCTTGGAATGTGTTAATTTTCTAATCAGAAGAAGATATAAATAAGATACTAAAATGTGCAAATTGAATCACACTATTTACATTATCTGGGAGTATGTATCGATAATGACATGATAATGGAGACCTAGCCAGCTAAGAAAAGATCTTTCAGATATGATAACAATTTGAGCTTGCAATTGTACCACTGATTTTTAAATATCTTATGTATGCCATCTTATGTGGCAACAATGCTGAGGTTGGGGGCAAGAAGTTACAGCACATGGCATATGTTAGATGTGCCTGCTCTCCACGGTCTAGCATTACTTGCTGCCAATATGTTCTTATGTATTTTGCAGCCTTCAGAACATTCAAAGAGGTCAAGTTCTTCTTTCCCCAGAAATCATGCCCACTGATTTTAATGGCAAGGAAGGCATGTACGTCGTTGTCAAGTATATAGCAATACTCCCCACATGAAAGAGTTAGAAAAACCCTCAAATCTACAACTGTGAATGTGTTTCAAGCCCATTGCACAGTGAAAGCTCAATGTAGGCAGGGAAGGGTTATTTTCCACTTAAATAACAACAATCCCAGGAGGAGGTGGTTATCAGTCTTCATTAGCCCTCACTTTACTTTAATAGCCATTAGTGACAACAGAGATAAATTTTATAGGTGCTAATTGACCCTGCAGGAAGCCTTTGAAGCTTCCCTACTGGCTTAGGACTTCTTTGAAGTTTTGTTTAAACTAAAATACTCCAGTGAAGACCTGGGGAAAAACATGTACATTAGAGAAATAAATGCAGTTACCAAACCTTTGCACTAAATGACTAACTGTAAAACTGTGGTTTAGTGACTGTGACCAAAATGAACCTGACCTACATTTGACCATAAGGATTTTCCAAATTGCTCAAAAATTGTTCTACAGGGTATACTCGAGAATGTTTTGAAGGTGTTGCCACTATCTTCTCAGAGCATTAGAAAGAGTAGAAAGCAGCCTATGTATTTACAGAGCTGTGCAGCTTTTATGTCTTATTTTGGACTACATAAAACCTCCATAAGTAAACTGAAATTCAGAGAAGTAAAACAAGTCTCCCAATGCCTGGAAGGTGTGGGGTGGAGGTTGTAGCTCAATGGTAAACTACTTACCCAGTACGTGTGTGGTCCTGGGTTCAATCCTCAGCACCACAAAATAATAATAATCATCTACCTGAGTTTACCCTACCAAAGGAAAGAGGTGTTGGCACTTGATCAGAGGGGTGCAGGATGCCTTTCACTACAACATAGTTGTTGTGCACATTTACTCTAGGCTAAGTTGGAAAAGTTGAATTAGAAGAGACAGAGTTGCCAATCTAGCCATTGTGATGTAAGGGGCAAGTAAAGAGTTAAAAAGAAAATGTGATTTGCAATTACTAGTATATGTCTGAAAAAAGCAGAAACAGTCAGATAAGTTGATGTTAGTGAAATGAACCACAAGATAAGTATTCAAATTTTTTTCTTTCTTGTGATTGTTTTTAACATATTTATAAGATGATTTCTTTGTTGCTTTGTATGTCCCTCCCCCACAGTATAAGCCCTGCTTTCACTGTATTTGATGTTGGTATAATTTGTGGAAGGGAAGGGAAGGGAAAAAAACAAATTGTTTAAATAGGGATACAGGTGGACCCATTGCAACAATGAGATGTACAAGTCGTTAT
>NW_012267261.1:1855942-1872751 GCF_000151885.1 Dipodomys ordii
TTTTTTCTTTTTGCTTATGTGGTGCTGAGGAATCAAACCCAGGGCCTCATGCATGCAAGGCAAGCACTCTACCACTGAGCCACCTTCCCAGCCCTCTACTAAGATTTCTTTCAACTATTTTAACTCATTGTCTAGATGAAAGTTCTTTTATGTATTCTTTTATTAAAAAAAAACCCAGTAACTCATTTATAGTCACTGTTAAAACACCACATGTATTTGGTATAAATGTGAACTTGATCTCATGCACACATATGATTTAGAATGTAGCTTTCTGCAAGTGTGGTTGAGTTCATGTGAAAAAGACTAGCTATCACTGTGTATGAGTTCTTTAGAAAAAAAAGGAGTTTCAGAGTACAGTAAGGGTGGGGCAGAAATCTTAAACAAAACAGAATTCATTTTAACATTGGCTTCTTGTAGCCTCAATCTATCTTATTACTCTTCTTCCAACAAATGACTACTATGTCAGCACCAGTGGACACTTGGTGTGGACACTATGGTGTGTACCTATTATCCTAGAGAATATGGAAGGTCTAAAACAAATGGGTCATATGTAGTCCAGGCATGTGCCCAGGCAGGAAGCAAAATCCCATCTTAAAAATACCAAGTGAAAAATAGTGCTAGAGACATGGCTCAGTGTCAAACAACTTGCCTAGCAAGTGGGAAGTCTATAATACTAGGAAGATAAATAAACACATAAATACATACATACATAAAATAAACGAATTGAATTTAAAGAGTATTATTTGGGCTGTCTTAATGATCTCAGAGGAATATCTCTATTTTCCGCTTGTTAGTCCTATCAAATGTTAAATGGGGCATTAGCATGGAAAACAGACAATTAGCTCTTTTCGAAAAGACATTCTCTAAACTAGAAGCTTTGAGGACTCTATTACTGTGTAGTAAAAGAGTGACCCCATTTTTAAGCCATAGTCTACTTCCAAGTGCTTTTTTACCAAACTGAAAATGACTATAAAACTATATAGCTGGAAAACAGCCTCCTTCCCTCGTGTGTATGCATGTGCCCAACCCTTACCCTCAGCTTCTCTTGATAAAGACGATGTGAGTCATAAAACCACAGGAATAAGAAAGAACTGTGAAGCTCCTAAAATTTAAAGGCTGTACACATCATTTACAGCAATGTTTTCTGGTGAATCTTCTATCTTTCTAGAGGAACGACATCCTGGGAGAGCTCTTGAGAACAAGGGCCACCAGTACTGCTTCCAGTGATGAGTGTTAGAACCGAGAAAAAAATAAGAAAAGGGGTTATACCATGGGAGAGGGACAGACAAAACCACAAAGACATCATCTCAGAAATGTGTTAGAAACAATCTCAAGAAGGAAAAAACATTTGAATCCTTATCTTAGGGTTCATTTCACCTCACATCAACTTATCTGACTTGTCTCAGACATACACTAGTTATTGCAAATAAAGGAAACCATGTTTCTTTGGGCCTGGCTTACTTCAGTTAATATCATTTTTTCCAAGTCTTTCCATTTCCTAACAAATGGGGCGATGTCATTCTTTCTGATGGAGGCATAGAATTCCATTGTGTATATATACAACATTTTTTGATCCATTTATCTACTGAGGGTCATCTGGGTTGGTTCCATTTCTTAGCTATGTATTTGATGTTGGTATAATTTGTGGAGGGGAAGGGAAAAAGCTTAAAGTTTAAATAGGGATACAGGTGGACCCATTGCAACAATGAGATGTACAAGACGCTATGTCGAAAAAAAATGAACTTTACAACTTTGGTGGGGGGAGGGGTGGACATGGGGAGGTGAGGGGGGGAGCTGGGAAGGGGTGGGAAGGAGAAACAAAGGAGGAGGCAACAATGCTTGATAAGAAATGTACTCATTACCTTGCTCATGTAATTGTAACCCCTCTGTATGGTATTTTCACAATAAAAAAAATAAGAAAAGGGGAAAAGTCAATGTAGTTAGCAGAAATAGGACAAAACATTTAAGGCAAAACCTCTTTGTATAGAGAAACTCCAAATTAATTATTAAAGCCAATTTTCAGAGATAGAGACTTAAGAGTAAATTATGGAGTTAAACAAATGAAGTGCAGTAAATGATGATAGAACTCAGAAAGAGCCATAAAACCTGGAAGGTGGTTTAATTTTGGGTGTAATAAGTAAAAAGCTTCATATGTGTTCTGGTAAATGTTATCTAAACCCTTATAGGGAATGAACCAAAAAGGGAACCTGGGATGTTGTTTTTGCTTCGATGACTTATTACTTTGCTTATTGAGACTGTAATTGTTATTTTACTATTTTACTGCTAGTTCTGCTTCTGTAAACCTGCTAGCTCTCACGTTCACCACCACCTGCCCACCTGCGTGTGGTTTGCTTGTCCCTTTGAAACCCTGCTGCAAGAGAGTTTGGCTGCTGTTCTTTACTGTTCAGATCCTCTGATTCACTGAGTGTCGGAAACTCCTTTCACCTATCCTGGGTCCCACCTGCCCCGGGAAGATTGGGATACTTCAATGAGTAACTTGGAGACTGTGTTATCACCAGCTCCACCAATCAAGAGTGTTCAGAAACTCTCTCCTCATCTTTACCCCATGGGTGATGTGGACTCCGGGCTCTTCAGAAAAGGAAGGTAGATGTAACCTGGTCTGGATAGCTGGTTCTGCCTGAGGTTTAAAATGGCTCCAGGGAGAAAGTTCAGACATGAGTAGCCCCACCCAGAGTGAATGAACTCCTTTGAGCTCACACATTCTAATGAATGTCTGGAAAGAACCCCCACCTCAGGTGGTGGAAAAAGCAGCTCTGGCACTATAAAGTCCCTGCCAAGCTATGGAGCATTCTTTCTGGGACAGATAAAACAGTTCTTCTAACACAAATAAGGTACTCTGACCTCAAGAATTGTCCCATTAGCCAATTAACCCACCAATTCAAAAAAATGGTTTTTTTGGCATTCCAATTTTTGAGGATATGAAAAAGAAGTGTATTTTACTCTCAAGAGATAGAAAGGTTTTCAACTTCAGAAAACAAACTCTTCTCTTCATTGTAAATGGGAGAGTGAGTGTAGGTGTTTGCTTTGCATTAAGATGACAAGCCGTGCATACCTTTCCAAGGTGAGGTCTGGATGTACTGGGGTGTGTGTGTCTTAGAGGAAGTCAGTGTTCCGAGCTTTATTTTGTGTGTGAGCAATTTAGTTTAATTATGCCCATGCTGCTAACTTGCATTTTATTATTACTCTTATTCAGTTTAATACCCTTTTCCTTTGGCATAGCATAGAAAAAAAAAACCATTCATTTCTTATTTGAACAGCATCAAATTTATGATGTCCTATTAGTCTGCAGAATTGGAGACTCTACTGAAATAATAGTTAAGAGAAGATGAGCTCTGATCTAGTTTGGAGTCCAGAAGACAGGAGCTTCAAAATTTAAAGCACTTCCCTGATTTGAGGAATGAAAAAAAGAGAAAACAGGGCAGAAGGGAAACAGGGGCCCAGGAGCAAGATCAGAGGAGTGAGACTGACAGTGCATATGTCTGTTCAAGTTTTAAATTGGTAAGTAGAATAACAGATTAGACACTGACATCCTGAGAACAACAGCTGTCAAAACTGTCAGTCAGCAAGAGATTGATTCCTTTCAATTACTGGTTGAACCAAGAAGTTAAGAGATGAAAAAGATCTATGAGGCCATCCACCTCACTTGGAGTCTTTCTACTTCGGCAAATTCCTTTGTTAAATTCAGTGTTCTTATTTGTGTTGATATGATAGAGAAGGCAAGGAAGAACATCTATCCATTGCTTTATCTCATTCAATTATCCAACCATATTCCATCTCACCTCCACTTTCTCTAGACTGGACCAAGTGTTACAGGTTTACATTCAGGTCATGCAGATACCAAGCACTAAATGCTGGTGGTTCAAAATCTGTAAGATTCAATCTCTGTTCCTGAGGAACAGAGTATGCCGTATGCAGCATGTTAGGTGCACTCACTCAAAAGGTGTGCTGTGGGAACTGAAGCAAAACAAGAGAATAAAGGTGACCACTTTTCCTCACTGGTATCCAGAAAGAAAAAAAAATAGCTGAATTATATCTTGGAAGAAGAAGAGGAGTAAGCTTCTATTCCTTTGTAGGCAGACTGAGAGCCTTCTCCTTACCTCAAAGCCATGAAGCCTCAATGCAATCAGCCTCTTGCTTTCTTTTCCATTGTCTAAGAGACATAAGAGTTTTGAAGAATTAGTTTAGCTTTATTTTCATCACCTGAAAAACTAGGATCTACACTTTGCAACTTTTCAAGTTCTGTTCCAGTTAGTCCAGAGGGAATTTGTAGTAATATGTAATTTTGGTTAATTAAGTAATTCCTACATTTGATTATTACTAGGAATCACAGAAGAAGCAATTACTCACCACACATGGTCTGCAGACCAACAGAATTCCCATCTCTTGGAAATTGATCGGAAATGCACATTCTAGAGCCCCATATGTGATTTATTCAAGCAAAAGTTTTGAAGGATAAGATTAGAAGCCATGGCCAGTTGTTGGTAGCTCACACCTATAACTGTAGCTACTCAGGAACCTGAGATCTGAGGATGTCAGCTGGAGTCAGCCCTAACATGCAAACCTATGAGACTCATCTCCAATTAGCCAACAAAAACGCAGAAGTGGAGGTATGGTGGTATGGTTCAAGTGGTAAAGCACCAGCCTTGAGCAGAAAAGTCAAGAGCCCAATGCACTGAGTTCAGACTCTAGTACACACACACACACACACACACACAAGATTATCTAACCATAATTGGATACAAAAAAAGATTGGAAGCTATTAATCAGAGGCAATCAACTAGCTAAACAGATTGCTCATCCATTAATAACTGAAAAGTGTTTATAGGCAGACTGCTCTCATTGGTGTAAAAAGTCTTAGGAGGACAAAAAGGGATTATACAGAAGCTCTAGGGACATTTAAATGGTTTCACCAGGGCTTAGGGATAAATGGAAAGGAGTGATGTCTTAGGACTCTAGTAAGAGTTGGAGTTTGAAAGACAGGTCATGTTATAGGCCCTGTATCCTCGCAGATACAGGGAGGCAGTGATGGAAAGCAAAGCACTTGTACACTGACTTTCTTCTTGCCCCCTCTGACTTCGTACCTAGATTTTTCTACTTTTCAGATTCAAACAGAAATGGAAATTCAACAATATATCTCTTAAAGTTTGGATAGTTCAACTATCCAGGGTACAGCATAAAGAAAACTAGAAGTGCCAGGAATTGGTCGGGCATAGAGTAGAAAACACATAACCAAACGTTCCAGATTCTCCCTTCCAAAAGAATCATCAGAAGTGCCTTGAAATGTTTTCAACACACACACACACACACACACACACACACACACACACACACATCTTTCTAATGTGTCTAATCCCCCCAGACTTTGTTGTTAGTAGTTTTTTTTCTGGAAAAAAAAGCCCAATGTTTTCTTCCTTTGTCTTGTGTACCTATTGTTATCTTTTCTCCTTCTAGGTGGATGTAATCCCCTCTTGAGTCCATTCAATAGATCTTCAGCTCTGTGAAGATGTCTATCTTGTTCTCTTAGTATTGTTTATCATTTAGATCAGACACCTGTGATTTGGTTTAATGTTCTTCCTCTGATTATGTCTGAAATACCTTCAAGTCTGTTTACCCTATTTTGTGCAGAGTACAACTTGTTATTCATCCAGGTAGAACAGAACATGAGGCTTACATCTCCATCAGAAACCTGAAGAGACCAAAGTGACTTAATTAGCCTTTGCCTATCATATCTTATAAGTCCTACCTCAGGCAGCTCACTGTAGGTTCTGTATCTTCGAAATTATGTCATGCTTTTTAAAGAATTATACACTCTTTGACTTGCCTTATTTCATGTATCATTCACGTATTCTGCATAAGCAAAGATCAGTGTCTAATATTATGCCCATATTTTATGCCAGGGCTAAGGAATGTTCCCGACTTGCATGTCTTCTGGTTTGTTTTTGTGGTTTGTGCTTCCAAAAGGTAAGCTGTAGGAAGAAAAAGGTGCTGTATTTTATTTGGGGGAAGAGAAACACACTATATACTCTCATATTTTGATGATAGTTTCTCTTAAAAAACAAACTAATAGGTATTCTAAGGAGTCTAAAGTATCTTTATACCCATCTGGAAAAATCTCTACTTTATCATCTTAGTAACATGATGGCCTCAGAGCCTTAGGGATGGAAAGCGCTTAGAACTTGTAGCCCACTTTCAGTCTTTACCATAATGAGTTGAGGGGCTTCAAAATCAGTTGAAGGATTTCAAGCCCCACCCTTTATTATTTCCCATTCAGCAGGATATTGGTGGAGCCTGAGAATTGGCATTTCCAACAGATTCCCAGTGATGCTGTTGCCTTTGGGAACCGTACCTTGAAAGCCACTAATCTAGTCCTCCCCCTTTATTTTCAAGATAAGATCACAAAAGCTCAGAGTAACAAAGAAAGTTGCCTAAGAAAGCAAGGTCACATCAGACAGCTGAGTCTTCCTTCACATTTCCTGGCTTTTCCATTACACAATTCTCATTACATGATTGCTACTTCTGTTTTTTGTTTGGTTAATTGGGGACAAGAGTCTTATCGGCTTCCTGGGCTGGCTTTGAACTGTGATCCTCAGATCTCAGATCCTCCCCCACCCAAGTTGTTAGGATTATTGCCTTATTATCTAATTATTAGATTATTGACACCTGGCTTTGAAAGGCATTTCGCTCAGTCTCTTCATAATAGTACTAGGTCGCTGACAGTAACCAGTCAGTAGGCACCTCAATATCTTATGAAAGGCTGTGATTTCACTGTACAAAATGGCATCATGATATTTCGCTGGCTGTCCCTTTAATAATAGATCTCAGCCAGCAACCACTACCTAAAGAACAAAACCCACAGCCAAGTACAATCTCCTTTTTTTGTAACTTTAATAAAAGACTAGTGCGGCTTACTAAATGAGCTCCTGTCCAATGGCAGATGTCTGAAAACTGATTAGAAACTTTGAGAAGTTCACTTAATCTCTCTGTGTTTCTATTCTCTCCATCTGTAAAACGGGGTCAGCTGTATTGTGCCTCATGTACAAATCTGTGTGTGGTGAGTTTTAGCGGGTAAGTGACTGCAAATCTGTGTATGGTGAGGTTTAGCGGGTAAGTGACTGCAAAACATGTTGCAGATGGATGTGTTATGGAGGAATGCTTAATATCAAAGCGAGATGTCATTTTCTTTCACTCTGCATCTGTAGTTTGTAAAACAAATGCTTCTAAATTCACAGTATTTTTCTCACATGAACTATTTTTTTCCAGGGTGATATTTTCCCAAAGACTCATGCTGACTTAAGCTTCTGGAACCTTGTGGGTGGATCTGCTAAATTAAAGACTTGTATTTAAATTTTCTGCATAACACTGGTGGGCTGATGGCATCAAAGTGACTGAGAGAAGTAGAAAAGATTTCTAGTCCCAGGGGCTTAAATTGAACTCTGGGTCAGAAAGCTGTGAATCCAACAAAATTGGAAGCTAGTTCTTTGCACAAATGGATGAAGAGAGCATCACTGATATTCTTAAAAACATCCCTCAAAGCTAAAGCTCACTGACTAGATAGATGATAGATAGGTAAACAAATGCATAGTTTAACCCTGTTTTTTCTAACATGATTCATTATCATAGTTTACGTTGGTTTTAAACATGGCTTAACATCATGTTTTTCTGGAAATGTTTTTCTGAAGATGATACTGGCTTTAGCTCTGACTTCATTGCCCTACATTAACATTGAACCAAATTCTAAGCTTTACTTTGTGAAATGGGTTAAGAACATTTGTACTTCCTACTGCTGAGTCCATTTGAAGGACTAAACTGAATATGAAAATGAAAGCTCTTTGGAAAGTACTATCTCTATGTAAGGATTTTTAGAAATTTAATCTGTGCTCTTGTCTTTCACCAACCTCCATTTTCTACATGGAAGACTTGATGTTTTCATATTTTAATATCCTAGGGACACATCCTTAGCCTATATTTAAAGGAATAAAGATGAACAAAAACAACCAAATAATACATTCATGTACATACATGTGTACATATAGCCATATATACTTTATATATTGATATATACATGTTTAGCTATATATCAATATATGGTTATAGTTCAAACATAATTTCTATTCATAGAAATTTTGTTTAAATAATATGTAGAAAATGAAGAGAAGGAAAAGTCCTGTGTAGACTGAAAGAGACCTAGTTGTTTCACTCAGAGAAATGTTATCTCTCTGTATGGTACAGGACTGAAGTACTTGGATTGAGATCCGAGTTTCTTGTAATTCAATATGAAAAGCTTATACAGCTCACATTGTAACTAGTAGAGAATCTTCTGTAAATGTTTCTTGAATACAAGTCTTCATAACAAATAACAAGCAAGTTCTCAATTTATAACCTCACAGTAGGCTCAGTCTTTGTTTTAATGCAGTCTTGACTGTGGTTAATTTACCTCATCACAATGGGTATACTAATTCTAAATGTTGAGCTGTCAGACAGAAAACTTACACAAAAAATATACATCACCATGTATTTCACTGAAACAACCTAAAAAATCCTAGACATTCTGATGTCTGTTAAGTTGAGAAATTGTTGGAGATCTGCTATAAATTTATGTTTATATTATTGCTGATTATAGTCTGCCACCCTGACCTTTTAGGGAGCATTGGATAAACTGTTAAAGAAATGCAGTGGTCTTATGAGAAAAGCTGACCTCCTCAGGCTTGAAAAATTCTCTTAGGATGAAGTAGCTCATACACAATCTGAGGAAAATAATGTATATCCCTATTTAAACAATTTGTTTTTTTCCCTTCCACTTCCCAAATTATACCAACATCAAATACAGTGAAAACAGGAGTTATACCGTGGGGGAGGGACATACAAAGCAACAATTGACACATTGCAACAATGAGATGTATAAGACGCTATGTCAAAAAATGAACTTTTAGGCAGGGGTGGGGGAGTTAGGGAGGATGTAGCTGTAGAGATGGGAGGGAAGGAATGGTAAGGGGAAAACAAAGGAGGAAGCAACAATGCTTGATAAGAAATGTACTGATTACCTTGCTCATGTGGTTGTAGCTCCTCTGTACAGTATTTTCACAATAAAAAACTTATTTAACAAAGAAAGAAAATAATGTGTATCTCCAGTATTGTCAAGAGAAGTTAAATATACAGTTAAATAATATGCCAAGTATATTATTCTGTTTTTTTCCTCAGTGGGTTTGGTCAGCAACATTCTATTTAGTCCTGGGACAGTCTTCCTCTTCAGATTAATGAGACATAGAAAGTCAGATAAAAAGAAATACTTTAATGGATGAAGATTGAAATACGAGAAAATGACAATGAAACTATAAAATTAGAAAGACATTTCTACTAGGAGAATAGTGATTATGTACATTTTTGTCTCTTGATTTTCATCCCAGGAAGATTTAGATGCCAAGAAAGGAAAGCCTATCTCTCCTATGACCCCAGTATTCAAAACTGGCAAACCTTCATTTTGGAGCCTCTGAATTTTCTCAAGAAAGGTTACTTTGGCATAAATCTTCAAGTATCCTGCACAACAAACTACATTAAATAACTCTTCTCTATCCAGTATTATAATCTTCACTCACTCTAATTCAAAGGCCAGAGCCTCTTTTTGGTATAAGTATAGATTGGTGTAGGTCTGATCTAAAGAACTTTTCTCCTATTTTAAAAGTCACCTTCTTCCTCTCAGTTCCTTTTCTTACTATGTTGGGTGTGGGAATGAGGCTGTTCATCTTATGGCAATCTAGTGATTACACTAAAGAATGATCTTGCTTGCCAGCTTTGCTCATTTTTAGCATTTAATATATTGAAATTTCTCTGAAGATTTAGTTTATAAAAATTATTATTATCACTCCTTGGCCTTCAGGCTAAGATCAAGTAAAAAAAGCATTATTATATGTTTTTGAAAGACATTAAAAATCTTGTTTTGGCTGGGTGCCAGTGGCTCACACCTGTAATCCTAGCTACTCATAAAGCTGAGATCTGAGGATCATGGTTCAAAGCCAGCCTGGGCAGGAAAAGCTGTGAAACTCTTTTCTCCAATAAAGCACCAGAAAACCAGAAGTGATGCTGTGGCTCAAATGGTAGAGTGCTAGCCTTGAGCTGAAGAGCTGAGGGATAGCGCTCAGGCTCAGAGTTCAAGCCCCATGACCGACAAAAAAAAAAGCCAAAAACAAAACAAAACAAAACAAAAACAAACAAAAAGCTTGTTTATATAGATGGAAATTTATTAAACTATTTGACCACAGCACTGAGTACCTTGAGGTCAAGACTGGTCATAACTGTGTCCTCTAAAGTGACCACTGTGTACCAGGCCCCTAATTTCTTTTCTTTTCTTTGTTTCTTTTTCTTTTTCTTCTTTTTTTTAATCGGTCATGAGGCTTGAATTCTGGGCCTGGGTGCTGTTACTCAGCTCTTCAACTCAAAGCTAGTGCTCTACCACTTGAGCCACAGCACCACTTATGGTTTTCTGGTGATTATTTGGAGATAAGAATCTCACAGACTTTCCTGCTTGGTCTGGCATTGAGCCGCGATCCTCAGATCTCAACCTTCTTAGTAGCTAGGATTACAGGCATGAGCCACCAGTGCTGGCTAAGCCCCTAATTTCTTACTGTTGTTTGTCATGATTGAGATATCTCAAAGTCTTAAAACCATGAATTACGGTAATTAAAGTAATATAGAACTCAGTCATTAAGAAAGTTCATTACCTCGCGTCAGTGGTACCATTGGCCCAAACAGCTTACACGTGGAACTCTGTCTAGTAGAAGAACAAATTGGAGTACATTATCTATCCTAAAGTCCATAGCACCCTTCATTTTGGATGGTTGCTACAGTTTTATTTGTTTGCCCTCCAAGGATATATATATTTTTTAAAAAAGTTATATACTAATTATTTTTAAGCTATAGAATAACTTTTATAAGATAAGTCTTCAGAGAAATTCCAAGATATTAAATGCTAAAAATGGGCAAGGCTGGTAAGCAAGATTATTCTTTAGTGTAATCACTAGATTGCCAGAAGACAAATAGCCTCATTCCCACACCAAAGATAGAAAAAAGAACTGAGAGGAAGAAGGTGAGTTTTAAAATAGGAGAAAAAGTCTTCAGTGCAGACCTATACCAACCTGAGAGTCATTTTCAGGCACGTACATGTGTGGAGATGATGCTTTAATGGTGCCACTGAAGCTTTGGAAGTGAATAACATAACTGAGAATTTCTACAGATGTTCTGTCTCTGTCTTGAACTCAAGGCCTCAACACTGCCTCTGTGTTCTTTTTGCTCAAGGCTAGAGCTCTACCACTTGAACCATAGCACCACTTCCAGTTATTGTTGTTGTTGTTGTTTTTCTGAGTAGTTTAACGGTAATAAGAATCTCATGGACTTTCCTGCCTGGTCTGGCTTCATAGAGTTGCTAGGATTACAGGCAAGAGCCATGAGTGCCCGGCTTTTATCCTTTTGTTTTTAACTGGTTGAATCTGTCTGTGAAGTAGTTTTGCTTTCTTGAATTGCACACTGGGAGTTAAGAAGTTGTCAGGGATCCTGGATGGCATCTCAGTGTGGGGCCTTCCATGAGGCTTAACACATCAAGCACTTTGCATAGCATGCCTATATTTCTCTATACTATCCTCTTTTGTCTGGTTATGTATAGCCCCCTGTAAAGATTCACCTGTTTTTCAGATTTTGCAAAATAAGGATTCTCCTCTTTGTTGGGAGTTGTATATTGTGTCCTGGTGACAGTAGCTGAGGTGTGACTTAAATCTAACTACTTCTGCCAGCGCAGGGCCTTTATTGTATCTGCCTGCTTCTCTCTTCTCTCTACCTGTCCTCCACTATCATTTCTTATTTGAGGATACATAAATACAGATTTATTCATGTATACATTTCTTCATGATAAAGTTATGGGACCAGTGAAATCTGGAAAATTACTATTTAGATTCTTACTTGTTTTGGAAATAGTTCCAACAATTTTCCATTCAAGTCCAAGCAAAATTTATATACATATGTATATTTGAATACATGTGTGTATATATTTGTCATCTACTATCAATCTTCTACCTCATCATAATCATCATCTAATTAAAATTAAAACCATTCAGTTCCACAAATACATCATTGATAACCTTTCGTTTCTGTAGTTCTTCCGTTTATGCCTTCTCTGAGAATCATTTCTATTTGTACAGATTTGTAGTCACACACACACGCGCGCATACACACACATACACGCTTGCTAAGGTTTAGTTTTTGCTTTGCTAAATACAATGCTTCCTTAGAGCTTTATAGGTTTTGTTAAGAAAAATGGCATTTGTATTTTCTGTGGTGTGGTATAATACTTTATACATATAAATTAATAATTACCCTTTAATACTATTTATTAGAATCTATGCATATCTATCTATGGTATAAAAAAATCCACCTAGCTGAGATACAGCCTATGATTTCTGACTTCTATTCCCAGGCTCTCAGCAAATTATTTCAGAGTTATTTGTAGTAGAAAATATCATCCTTCCATACACTGAATGAGAAGCTCAGAGTTGGAGAATAAAAGTTAATTTCTCAGGATCTAAGTAATCATTAGAGCTGTTCAAAGTATTCTAGGCATATAGTATAATTGCATTTCTTTGAACAGCTTAAAATAAGACATGTCTTTGTGACTAGTTTGGACAATAGAGTGTGATGCTGTTGATGTAAGAGAAATGCTAAATGTCATTTCCAGGCAAAAGCCTTTAAAGAATCATGCCTGATTCATCCCATTCTTTTCTGCTTGCCATAGTGATTGCTGACACTCTATGGATCAGAGGCTCTGTCATTTTGCATACTTATGTTACAGTGATCTAGAAGGCAGCCTCAAATCAATCCACAATGAACTCAAATGATGAGTGAGAAATAACCCTTTACTATTTTAAATCCTTGAAAATTTCACAATTATTTGTACAACAACACAACCTAACTTACCCTGATTTTTCAACCATTAGTTATTTGCTCTAGGACAAGAGGTAATTCAAATTGTTACCAAATGTGCTGAGCACCCAAAACGTCCTGTTCAGTCATGATCCTTGTTGGGAAGGGAAGATGAAAAGACAGATCATGTGCCCTCCAGGCCTTACAGCAATGGCAGGATATGTACCCATAGCTATGAAACAAGACAGTATGAAGTAAGAACCTTAAAGCAAGGCCAAAAAATGTGCAAGGGACTTTCAAACAAGTAATAATTACTTCCTGTCTGAATGTCATAGAAACCTTCAAGGGCATGTGCACATATGGTAAGTTTTAAAGGATGGGGGAGGGTAATAATATAGGGGAGAGTGAACAGTCCCTAAGCCAATAAACAGAGGGCGTTCTCCAGAAGGGCGAATATGTTTGTCTGGTGATAGTAATACAGCCATGGATATCTTCATTGAGGTAAGGATGACTGTTCGTTGGAACAAATGAAGCTCTGATTGTTTGTGACTGACAAAGGCCTATAGAGCTATCTTCCTTGTATAGTAGATTGCAACATTTTACTTAATAAGAAACAAAACCAAGAATATTCACTTCTAACCAGTGGTTGTATATTTACTTCAAAATTGGTATGGGTCATCCAATATATTATCCACATGTATCATATCATATTATATCATATCTATCATATATTATATCTTAGATATCAATATAAATTCCACAATAGATAGCCTTCCACAAAACTCAGATATATATATATACACACATCCTTCATATTTATGAGATACCTGGCAATAATTTAATATAGCATGTATCCAAAGGGTAATGAGGAAAACATGGCAATTACCATTTTATCTCCTTTAAATAGTTTTCATTTAGGTTACAAAACTTTTAATTTTCCTAGTTTTCTCTTAAAACATTTACATTGTTGTAAGCTCTACTCACCCTACTAAATGGGAGTTTACACAAGTGTAGTTGGATACTTGTTGCCTGAACTGCTTCTCACTTTCTTCCCTCGCACTTCCCCCCCCCAAAAGAGACCCTATTGCACCCTCTGCTTCTTTGAAATTAAACGTTTTATCTTCCTCAAGTGAGTAAGAACATTCATTCTTCTGTTCCTGAAGAACTAAGGACGTTCATTTGCCCTACTGTCTTTCCTCTCTCCCACATTTTTTACATGAAATTATTGATAGTCTACTAATTGCAAGTATTGCACTATTTTATTTGCTTCATGTTTTATGGAGCACTTCCTTTTTGTGTTTATTCTTTATTCATCTTTAATTTTTCTTTCATTCCTTGTCCCCTTTTAACCCAGAAATTTCCTGAATGCCCTAGATATTTTGTAGAATGGTTTCTCCTCATTCCCTCCTCAGATATGAAAACGATCGTATTTGCCCAAAGGTGTTTCTAGCCATAATGGATCACAGTGGGCACCCATTTATCATAGCATCTTGCCTTCTTTGTGCTAGCCAGAGGCCCTACTACCCTGTTTCAGCTGTGTAAATTGGAGTCAGATCACATGGCTGCCAGGGTATTTGTGGTTAAACTACTCAAACACCTTGAGATTGTGTTAACTTTGTTTTGGTTTGAGGGAGGGTATATGGGCTAGAGACTGATCTAATTTACACTGTTTTTCTTTATATATATATATATATGTTGGAGCAGGTTTGCTTTGGTAAAATAAAACCAACTACTATGAGAACTGGTTTTGTTTGCTTGCCAACAATATTGGATCAAAAGTAAAAACCCAAAACTGGTGCCCAAGTGAGGTGAGAGGCCATGAAAGTAATCTACTTGAAAGAGGGAGAAACTTCCTTCCTGGCATTCATATCGAATATAATCTAAAAGGTGCTTTGGAAAACTATACATGGTGACAAACGGAGAAATCTTTTGTAAATGTTTTTAAAATTTGTGTTTGCCTCAGGATATGAAGTCTTCTTATTAGAAACAACTCTGATTAAGAAGCCTCCTAAGCCGGGCTCATGCCTGTAATTCTAGGTACTCAGGAGGCTGAGATCTGAGGATCACGGTTCAAAGCCAGCCCGGGCAGGTAAGTCTGTGTGACCCTTATCTCCAATAAAGCACCAGAAAACCGGAAGTGGTACTGTGGCTCAAGTGGTAGAGCGCTCACCTTGAGCTGAAGAGTGCAAGGACAGCGCCCAAGCCCAGAGTTCAAGCCCCATGACCGACAAAAAAAAAAAAAAAAAAGAGAAGCCTCCCAAAAGATATATCTAGAATTCAGCTATAGTCAATAGGTTCTGATTTCTCATTAGTTTTCAATTTCTTAGGCTTAAACTTGTTGACTCCATCTGTAATGAAACTGAACTCCCTCTCTTTTGTTGTTTTCTTGCTGTTGAGAATTGATCAAATGTACGTGTTATTCTCCTTTAGTGGAAGGAGGACAGCAGGCAGTTGTCCTATCATTGATGATGGTCCATTCTGATAGTGTGAATAGATGCACATGTTACCATCTACTGTTGTTTTTCAGACGATATATGACTGGATTTAGGCAAGAAAATAGCCTAAGCTGTGGAACACAGAAACCAAGTGACAGTTCCTAGAAGTTTTCAATCTGGAAATGGCTTTATGGGTCATTATATATAACTTCAATTGCCAGTCAAGACAATAACCACACAAGGCAAACATAGAGACTCAATGGTACATCGAAAGTGTCCAAGTTAGGAGGGTCAAAGAAGGGCTGAAGAGCTGCTTTAGATAGAACAGAATGTGGAAAAATAATAATGAAAGGGAATGTAGGTTGTACTTAAAAAAAAAACCACATTTTGGAGATGGCTGAGTGAAAGGAGAATGGAGTCTGAGGATTAAGTAGTAATGACAAGTCAACATGTCTGTCTCATTTTCATAGTTGTTAATGATTTATCCAAAAGAATGTCTTTGTCAGGACTATATGCTGTTATGTTCAAGGGTAGCATTGGCCTCATGAGAGCATAATCTTCACTAATATATATCTTCATATAATGCATAATACATAATCTTCAATTATATATATATATATACATATCAGGAAAAATGTTGCACTATTCTTGCAACTTTTAAGTTTAAAACTATTTTAAAAGGAAAATAGCCTAAAATAAAGCAGAGAAAATAGCTATTTTTAATGAATTCCTCAGGATGTTTCGTTTGAACATTAAAGATGTGACACAAAGCATCTTGATATTATCCACAAACTCTCAGACCTTTGCTATTCTCCTACTTGCAACTTTCCATCAATAGCAGTTAGAAAATCAAAGCATTCTTCTCCAGAGGAGTAATGGAGATTACCTTATGAAATAATTTCAACATGTTCCAATAGATATTTGACATTATTTGGGGTAGAAAGTCATTAATAGAGTGTGGAAAATATTTTGGGTTAGTTATTATATCTCTTTCAATCCAGTGTAGTCCCTTCTCAATGTTCATTTGTTGGCATTTATTTCACATAATCTGAGGCAGGGCCTCTGCTGAATGTACCTGTTTGCCTAGCTCCACCTTGTATCACCTAATATTTTCTTCTATCTGTTATATTACCCATAAACGCATAGCTGATGTGATACTTCTGTGCTATGTTGTAAAGCTTACCCAGTATCTCTAACTTGGTAATTCAGTGACTATTTCAATCCTGATTCTAGCTCAAGATAGCTGCTTTCACAATATAAAAAAAATGTTGAGAATATGTAAAGAATTTTAAGTACATTAAGCCACTTAAAATTACTGCCTTCATGGGGCTGGGAAGGTGGCTCAGTGGTAGAGCGCTTGCCTTGCATGCTTGACGCCCTGGGTTCGATTCCTCAGCACCACATAAGCAAAAAGAAAAAAGCCGGAAGTGGTGCTGTGGCTCAAGTGGTA
>NW_012267261.1:1872801-1873740 GCF_000151885.1 Dipodomys ordii
GCTCAAGTGGTAGAGTGCTAGCCTTGAGCTGAAGAGCTGAGGGATAGCGTCCAGGCCCAGAGTTCAGGCCCACGACTGGACCAAAAAAAAAAAAAAATTACTGCCTTCATGGAAAAATGGTAATGGTAGCATAAGTTTTTCAGTCATGTGAACTCTACATAAACATAGAGCAGCTAGAGTGTGAATGAAAAGCAATCAGAACACAAACACCATGAACAACATACACAATTAAATCCTGTGACAAAAACTTCACTAATGCCAAATATATCTAAAATCAACATGCTATCAACCTGTGAGAGAACACAGTCTGATTGGCCTGAAAAGAGGAAAATCCCAATGAAAAGGATGAATATTCATCCTAAACCAGGTTGGCCCAGTTTTGACCACATCTCTGAAAGTAGATGTCTCTGCCCAGGTAAGATCAGAAAAGACGGAGCAGTGTACCCCTATAAATACATAAAATTGACAGCCAGGATCCCTTGCCAAAACAGGGCCGCACAAAGAGAAGAAGTAAATATCAAAATAGAACACAACTAAAAATGTATGTGTGTGTGTTGGGGAGTTGCAGTCATAATAGGTAGTGCATATTCTGTGAAACTAGGAAAATTGAGGAGGGGATGGGGCAGAATGATGAAAGAGGTAATACCGACCAAGATGAATTATACTTATAAACTGTCGTGTTGAATGGTAACCCTTTTGTACAACTACTTAATTTGAACACAACGGAAGGTAGACTAAAAACAAACAAACAAAAAAAGCAGAAACGCTGAGGAAGTAACCAGAAAACATGAATGTTGGAGCAGGTTTGCTTTGGTAAAATAAAACCAACTACTATGAGAACTGGTTTGTTTGCTTGCCAACAATATTGGATCAAAAGTAAAAACCCAAAACTGGTGCCCAAGTGAGGTGAGAGGCCATGAAAGTAATCTACTTGAAAGA
>NW_012267261.1:1875475-1945437 GCF_000151885.1 Dipodomys ordii
ACAAGTTATACTGACATCAAATATAGTGAAAGCAGGGGTTATACTGTGGGGGAGGGACATACAAAGCAACAAAGAAATAATCTTATAAATGAGTTAGAAACACATGCATGAAAGAAAAAACATTAAAATACATATCTAAGGGTTAAAATGACACTAATCTTGTCAATGAGTCACTTCATTGGTGAGCTCATAGCTGAGTGGGATATGAGAACGTAAGGTTGATTTGGAAGTGATAGGGCACAGTGGGAGGGGTGGCATGTCGTCGAAGGGTATAACTTGTCTGCTTCTTAGACACCATGATGTAAGTCTCTCTGATGTTCTATGCCTTTCTGCCATCTTTTAAAATTGTTTTTACCCCAGATGTTGTGTCCAAGCAACAGAAAGTGACATCACGAAAAGCTAAGGCTAAATGTGAATCAAAGGGGAGATCTTCATTAGCAACAGTCATATGTTCAGGCAGTGGATGTGGTACAACCCTAGAAAATGGGAAAAGAATGAGGAGACTCTAAGCAACATGCATCATCCTGTCCTCAGAAACTGTGTTTGTTGTAGTAGATGTAGTATTGCCACTAAGATGTTACATGTACAAGACAAAGGAAGTGAATAGTTGTAGCATTCCCTTCTCTCCTGTATCATGGAGAACTATGGGTTCTTTCTAGAACAAAAGGTGCCAATATAACACAGAAATGAATAAATTAAAATTGTCTATAGTTTGAAGTTTACTTGGAAATATTAATGTGATCTTATGAGGTAATTTAAACACACACACACATATTCCCCATTGAAGAGACCTAGAAACAATATTCAATTAGGTAGCATTAAGCATTGCTAAGAACTAGGCTATAATACTGAAATAATATTTCCCATGAAAATACTGAAGGTGTTAAGAGAAATGGGTAATCCTAGGCCTGGGACAGGAAATGCAGAAGTTATGCCTGAAATAACAAAGATGCTATAACATCGCAGAATTAAGGCTAGACTTTAGGCCTTGATTAGAATTAGGCCTAACATAACTCTGTTCTAAGAGTTTAGCCACTCTGTTTAGCCACTCCATTAAGACCAGGAACTTCCTTTATAAGACCTGTCTGGATTACATGAGAATCTTTGTTTAACAGCTCTTTTAGGCTCTAACCCATCTGGTTCATAGTTAGGGATGATTTTATGACAAAAGCACCTGTTTCTTCAGATCTAAACCCTAATCCAGTGTGAGCTCCCTTCATACTGGCAGCAGTAATTTCCAGCCCCTATCTACTTAGGATGAATTCAAACAGGTGTCTTAGAGGCAAAAGTCCCCTTATAATATTACAAAATACCTCGGCATGTGGTAATGTCCATTAATGAAATCCTTCTTGAACAAGAGTATAATAAATGTCAGGAGAATATTTTTTTCAATAGGACCATTGAAATTGCTGTTGTATCTTTGTTTCATATATGAAGTCATCAATTAATTAACTCAATGAATTTGAATTAGACCCTACTGTGAGCCAGACACTGTTAAGACTCTGAAGAGTGGGCACAAACCAAGGCATAATTGAGCCCTTGATTCCTGCTCTGAGAACTTCACATTTTTCCTTTCCTACAATAGGAAAGCTCACAAAGTTCAGGCTTTGCACAGCTTGATGTTATGCAATGCTGGACAAGATTTGTTGTCTCAGGCAAATAAATCTCCAAAATTAGAATGGCAGATTAACAGTTTTCCCCATGAGAGAGGTAATAAAGTGTTCTGTGAAAGGATTTTGTGTGTATGTGTGTGTGTGTGCATACACACGCATGTTCACACACAAACCAGGGCTCAAAAACAAAAGACAAATGAAAAACATAGAGCAAACAACATGCTTGTTGAATATACTCTGAATTCTTCCATTGTGTTCTAAGATGTATTGGGCAAAAAACTATTTTGTGTATGAATATTTATATGTAAGTGTGTATGTGTGGGTATGTATGTATGTATGTATGTATGTATTTGCCAGGGCTTCAACTCAGGGCTTGTCTCTGATCCTCTTTGTGTTCAAGGCTTGTGCTTCACTACGTGAGTCATATCACTACTTCTGGCTTTTTCTGAGAAGCTTATTGGAGATAGGAGTCTCATGGACTTTCCTGCCCAAATTGGCTTCAAACCTTGATAATCTTAGTTCAGCCTCCTGAGTAGCTAGGATTACAGGTGTGAGCCACTGGCCTGGGGCAGTTAACAATTTTTAACCCCCCATTTGGGGGGTTTCATATATACACATTTCATATGTTTTAATTTTGTCTTTTCCATAAAAGCTGAGAACAACAAAAAGGTACACATTCACGGTGCTGGGTAGATCATAAATGACCAAAAGTTGTTTCCTGAGTACTTCAGAGTAATGTTTAATTCATTAAGAAAAACTTCAAAAATACTTTTCCCTTGGGGCTTTCTATACAAAAAATTTAGGGAACAAATATCTCTTTCATTAATGACATGTTTAATTTTAAGCTATTTTTGCTTTAAAGAACACATTCACTCCTTCATACAAAGTCTAAGCACAGAAATTATTAAGCTATTTATTTTACCTGTATGTTTTGTCCAAGCGTGCAAAGGATGTAAAAGTACTAGTCACATAAAAAGTCTCCTTCCTGCCTCTCTTTGTTTTCTTTTATGGTAAAGAAAATGTCTTGTTTGTATTCCCCCTCTCTTGGCAGAGTGCAGTGGATTTAAAAAATTTTAATCTGTGATCTGTATCTATTCTCATATTTACCTACCTCTAGATCTTTTCACAAAATGGACATTGTCTGTATTCTTCAGAAATGGATGGCCAAGGATCTCATTTTTGTTGTCTTTAGAGATTACTATTAATTTTAACATCATACCAGAAAGTCAACCTTTACTTTTCACTTAGTGCTTTGCCAGTTTTGAAACGGAATTTTTGTTGTTATTGAGTAAGATGCACAAACTCATGAACAAAAATTGTTAACACCATAAATAGGGGTAAGGTCAGCTTATCCTAATCTTGATTCCGTTGCTGAAGAGTCCAGGATGGCAGTTTGTAGAAAAAATTAATAACTGAAATATAGTCTTGTGTGTCTGTGTGAACAGTTCTTCTCTCTGGCGCTTCTGAGTGTGCTTCTGTGTATTTTTTTAAAGAGATACTCTGCTATTTCCTTTTCCTCTCTACTCTAAGCTTGCGCCTTCAGCTTACTATAAAAGCATTGTTTGAGGTTGTTCAGATTCTTTCTCTTTTCTATCCCTCTTTCCTGTCTCTACCTTTTCCTTCCCTTTTCTTCCCTTCTTTTTCTTTTGTTCTTCCTTCTTTTCTTTCTAACTAAAACTATAGAGATATATTTAAATATTCTTTTTCTTCTTTAGATTTCTACTAGCATTTATCCTCGAGGAAGTAACTGTCTGCCTTTGATGTGTATCATTCTTACACAAATTTTTCTATTTTATTACATATAAAGCCAAAGTGGTATTATTTTGTATGGTTAAAGCTTACAGAATTGATGTGCATTCTCTGTATCTTTTATAGTTTTTCCTTTCACCAAGATTATAACTGATTGTGTTCTCAAAGAGGGTGCTGGTAGGGTGATCACACATTCCTTGATAAAAGTTTTTGAAGAAGTACAAAACCCACACTAACACAATATGGAATTTTTTTTACTTTCCTCATCTGACTACTCCAGAGTTAGATTGACCAATCAGATTCAGATATTTCAATGTGAGCCAGGAAAATAAACTCAGTCACTCCACAGTGACACAAAAGAAATTGGGAGTAAGGGATTTCTCTGCAGCCATAGTTTTAATAAGGAAGGAAGGACATGTGATCTTAGTGAATAGAGATGAAGAAACTCAAGGAACCCTTCAAGTGCATGTTCCCAATCTCTGAGGCAGATTGCCCTTCTCACAGTTTGATTTGTGAGCAATATGCAAGTTTTTCTTAAATCCTACTCAAGTTATGTTGGACCTCAGCAACAAATTTTCTTGTATCATTATCTTTTTTTTTCTTGACCATACAATACAGCTGAGGTGGAGAAGAAGGGAGGAAGAGAGGGGGAAGGAGAAACAGAATAAGCCCATGTTGAAAGCCTCCTGTATGTTGATCTTTGCTTGGGCACTGCAAACATTATCTCAATATTTACAACAGAAGCTGAGACACAGAGAATGTTAATTGTTCAATAAATACAAAGTCAAAATTCAAACTCAAGTGTTATTACTTTGACATCTATTCTACTTTGCTATTCTCAATTATATCTATCCTATCAAGTAAGCCAATATCAAATCTAGTTTCTAAGGAAGCAACAGAATTCAGTGGAAGGATTTATCAGCAGCCATAGATTTATCTGCAGCCATAGTTAAGCAAAGAGGTAAGTTCCATTTCTCTCTCTTTCCCATTTTTACCTATGTCACTAGATCAGCCAAAACCCTTTTTTGATTATTTTCTTTCATCTGTAGAATTTTATTTTATAGAAATTATAAACAGCCATCATTAGATTAGTATGATTTTATCATAATTTCCCCAATATGGTACATGTTTTCCAAAAGCATCCCACAAATCCCTTTCTCGGGATGGGACCAACTTGTTTTGAGATGACTGAAATGGGCTAATATTTTCATTTGTCCACAGCCAAGACCAAAAATGAACAAAAGACTTGATTTAGGATTGAGCCTCCAAATTCAAACTCATACTGTTGTTCTCACTTGGCTTTTATACTTGAAGCTGTTGCTCTACCACATGAGTCACCCCTCTCCTTTTGGCTCTGCATGTTAACTGGAGAGAATATGGGATTTGTCTGTCCAGTCTACTTTCAAACCTCAATTTTCAGACTCATCCTCTGGGAAGCTAGGATTAGAGAATACAGTTCTTAATCAATGATCATATACTAAATAATTACCCATAAATTAGCAGTAGATATTAATCCCTTGTCATTTTCAAAATTCAGTTTGCTATCAATAAATATGACTATCCCTTTATTTTGGCATAAATGAGAACTAATCTGGTAGTGTTCAATGCTGGAATTATATTATCATATTCTATTTACATGTTACAGGTTAAAATATACTTTCCAAAACATCACAACCTCCTTTTGCAAATCCTAAAGGAAAAATACAACGTTAAGGCAAAGGCTAGTCTGACTAGAAAACAATTCTCAAAATATTAACTCTTAAGAAGAAGAAAATAAGTTACACTAACAGAATGAAAAAAGTTGTTTTCTCAAAGACTTGCTGTTGATCTGTAGGTGCAGTCAGGTTTTTCACACATCCTACACTCACCTAGAATTTGAATATTAATGTTTCTTTTTTATACTATAAATACTGTGTTTTGATATTTCAGGTTGGTTGAGCTTTTGTTGTTTTCTTTTTATGGCATTTGAAAACTTTATTCATTTCAAACCTTCTCCTACTGACATGACTCTGTTGACACAGAGAGCTCACGTGAAGAATAACAGTGAAAAGGTAGTTAATTTAGTCAAGCAACTGGTTCATTCATTGACTTAAAATTGTACTTGTCTTTCTTTTCAGATTTTTCACCACAACGAAGACTAGGTACTGAAATTTCTCATATTCTACAGTTAAACAAACGTTTTAAGTTACAATTCTTACTCTCTACTGCATTATGTATGAAACAATCAGCAGAATCTCACAGCTTGTGATATACCAGGCTCTTTAGTGGGACCACCCTAAAAAATAAACTAGTGGCATTTTCAACCTAGAAGACACTTTTTCAATAACTATGAATTTTAAAAGGCTTTTACTTGAACTTTTTTGTTGTTGTTGTTGCTCCAGATTCCTATTCCTTTGGACAAAACATTTCAATTTCTTTCTTTCTTATCAGTGATTTCTTATCTGTTGTGATTTTCCATTGTCAAACTTGGTCAAGAGAAAAAAAGAAACTTACCCAATTGGTGCAGGTGGCTCTCATCTATGATTCTAACTATGCAGGAGGCTGAAATTTGAGGATCCTGGTTGGAAACCAACCTAGGCAGCAAAGTCATGAAAGTCTTATTTCCAATTAATCAACAAAAAGCCAAAAGTGACTCAAGCGATAGAGCACTAGCCTTGCATGAAAAACCTTAAAGACTGCACCCAGGCCCTGAGTTCAAGCCCCAATATTGGCACAGAGAGGGGGGCAGACAGACAGAGAGACAAAGACAGAGACAGACAGGGACAGACAGAGACAGAGAGAATCTAGAATTGCTGGCCAAAGAGTGACCATGACACATTAAAGTTTGACAATACAGAAAAACAAAAACTCAGAATTTCCATCATCCCTCATTCTATTACTCTAAAACTGATAATTCTAAGATTGTTCTCCAAGTAGATATTTCTTAGAAATGCGAGAGTGATTTCTTCTATTATTCTGATCCTTCCACAAAAGATCATAACAACCTTAAAATGGAGAAATCTGTAGGCTACTTTGCAAATAGGACTCTGGCAATTATGTGTCCCTTGCTTTTTGGCTATCCAGACTATTCTCAATCATCTGTATGGCTTCATCTTTTTCCCCTACTGGCTTCTAAGAGTACTGCCATGGAGTCAACCTGGAACTTTTTCTCAGTCTGCACATACATGTAAACTTCTCTATGATTGTTATACGTTATTTATTCAACTATATCTCCTTGGGCACTGCTTTCTCCTTTATTTCACGTTCCTGTGAACAAATGGCTTCTCCTCTGGAGTCCTCAAACTCAGCATACATTCTGCCTACATGAACAGTGTTGAGACGTTCAGGTTGAAAAGATCATATTCTATTTTCCAGGAACTTAGAAAATGAATGGAGAAGGTAGGAAATATAAGTGATTAGAACTTAGTCATTTTGATAGCAGTCAAGAAACAATTCCTCCAATTTCATGCTTGCCAGGTAGTCTCCAGAGGCATCTAGTTTCAAAGTGCAATTAGCAAGTTATAATTGGACATTCAAAATCTATAAACTTTGAAACATGAGCCTGATAGGGAGTTAAGTGAGATGCTCCTGGAAGGCAAAAGTTTCAGAGACTGGAACCAACTAAAGCATAACAGGGAATGTCTCCAATTCATTTGTATGCCATTAACCCCTTCCCTTTCCCCCTTTGTCTTCAGAAGTTAAATGCATGGGATAAATGAATGAGTGAACAGAACTCTGCTGAATTACTACTCTGTTATTGTCACATTAGCTATTTTTATTTAATGTATCCACTTGGTAATTATTTCCTCCATTTGTAGGGAAGATATTGTAGTCTCAATGTTATTGGGCTGATTGAACTTGCAGTGAGAATTAGAATCCGAGATGAAAAACTCCAAAAATGTGTTGTTTACACATGGAACTAAACTGAGCACTGGGGAGGATTTTTATGGCTGAGATGGTCCAAGGTGACATGGTGAGGAAGATAACCCATAAACTGTCCACTGAGGAATTCAGACAGCCTGGACAGCAGTTGTGAAGGAAAAAGTTGAGGGAAGAATCTGAGAAAGATCTTTGATACATAAGATCAAAACATTTAGGAAAGGTGAGACTATTCCAGCACTTCAGAACATAGTATGCATGTAGTGAGGTGGGAGAAAACCAGGTCAAAAATATAAATTGAGAAAAAGAATTAGATATGACCAAAGAGTAAAGGAAATTTGGAAAAAGAAGGAAGAAATGGAAACAAAGAAAGAAAGGTAGATAAAGAAGTCAAGATGTTATCAATTAATTTGTTCATTCTGTGTAATAAAATTTCCTACTTTTTTGAGCATTTGAACTAGGACAGGGAACTATATAAACCTATTTTTGACTAGTTTAGATGAGACACATGGGTACTGGGCATTCTTATCCAACAATAATTCCTAAGAGGCAGGAAAAAGATGAAGAAAGCCCTGTGGTTACCCCCGATTTATGACCCTGGAGGAGTTTCCTGGCTGGATGGCATAAAAGAAGAATGCCCTTGGTTCTAAGTTCAAGTGTCTCTCTATATTGAGCAGAGACAGGAATTGGAGAAAGCCAGAAAAGCCAAAGTCCATAGGCAGAAGACAAGAGGAAATATAGAACAGTGGAGGGTGATGATTTCTCAAATATTTATCAAAGCACTGATTAACACCTGCTTGTGAGAAAGCTTGTTAAAGCAGGGGATGAGTTGAGCAAAAAGATATCTAAAACTATCTTGAAGAAAAGTAATTAGAGCTTGCACAGAGTGACATGTTTGTGCTTAATAGACAGAAAGGAAATTCTCATAATTTGGAGGGACATCAGAAATGTAAAGAGAATATTGTCTCATTTGTGGGAAGCAAAAACTGTACCTAGATCAAATGCTGTGTTGTTGGTTCCACCTAATAAAGGTTAATAGTGATACCAAGAAAATGAAAATGCCTCAGAGTATTTTAATAGAATAAAGCCAAAGTATTTATTTTAGGAACACAAAACTGTCTTGTACTCTGAAATTTAAACCTTACAACAAAAAGTGGAGAAGAAAACACAACCCATCCTGAAGAAAAAAAGCAATCGATTTAAACTAACCAAACGATAGCACCAATTATAGAATTGTCATTCAAAAACATTCTACTGCCACTGCATCCAGTATGTTCTAGAAACTAGAGGGAAATGTAGAGTCACGGATGAGAAAATAGGATACAAACTTCTCTAGATGAAAAGTACAATGAAATAAAATACCTATAAGTAGGTCAGACTTTTAAAAGAAAAGGATTTGTGAAACTCAAAAGCTATCCATAAAATTACACTGCAACAATGAGATGTATAAATTGTTATGTTGAAAAAACAAACTTTACAACTTTGGTGCGGGGGGTGGGGAGATGGTAAGGGATGGGAAGGGGAAACAAAGGAGGAGGCAACAATGCTTGATAAGAAATGTACCTTGCCCATGTAATTATAACACTTCTGTATGGTATTTTCACAATAAAAAATAAAATAATTATACCAAAGGAAATACAAGGAATATAGCAGACTAAAAGAAAACTCTCTACAATTCAAAGCTCAGTAATTCCAAAGAAATGAGGAAATTATACCAATGCACATGAGAATCCAATTCCTTCAAACTAGTGGTAAATGGAAAACTACTGAAATAGAACATTCAGAGGAAATAGATGATTTGTAGATACTTGCATACTATAAGACACATTATTAATAAAATTGGGGAAAAAACTAAACACAACCAGGAAAAAATTAAATGACTATTTCAAAGTCAGAAGTTAAGTCTGGTGAAGAGCTGGGTGTCAATGGCTCATACCTGCAATCCTAGCTACTCAGGGAGGCTGAGATCTGAGGATCGCGGCTCAAAGACAGCCCATGCAGGAAAGCCCCTGAGCCTCTCATCTCTAATTAACCACCAGAAAGCCAGAAGTAGTGCTGTGGCTCAAGTGGTAGAGCTAGACTTGAGCTAAAGAGACAGTACCCAGGCCCAGATTTCAAGCCCCATGACTGACAAAAAAACAAAAACAAAAACAAAAAATCTATATTCATTTATTAGTTAAACCGTGGGCTAGCTCTATAAATATTTAGCACAATCTAATGAAAATATTCCATTCTATTTTCTATTACCATTTACAAATTTCATGCTACTTAAATATTCTCATTACATTGTACAATACATTTAGATACATATAAATAGACATCCACATTTCTCTAAGAGTCAGCAGCTAGTCACTTAGCAGTGTCTAACTGGACTTCTTTTTTCAGTTCATAAATGTACACCTTTAGCAGTTTTCCTCCTGGGCCTTTCTACCTTGGCCCTTTTAGGTAACTTGATGGCAGAAGCCAATTTACTTTCTTTTAATGGGACTTACCAGTCCATGATCTGTGAACCATTAATAAGCGTTTTTTTTTTAAATTTACATATCCATGACTAATATCCTGGAGTAATTTTCACAAACTAAAGCAGTCCGATTTCTTACAATGACAGTTTTCTTAGCTTGAGCTTTTCAGCTTCAATCAGCATATTCCTGTATAACTTAAAAAAGATAAAAACCATGAGACTGTCTGATACAATAAAAAACAATATTTTGTACCACAAGAAATACCATTAACAAAGTTAAAAGCCAAACTGGAAAAACCAAAGGCAAAAACATTTCAAATAGTTAATAGCTGTAATCAGTAAATAATTTTTATGTGCATACATAAGATGGTTTAAAAATCAGGTAGAAATTGTGAAGAAAACTTTCTCAAGGAAATTCAAATGACCAATAGAATACTGTAATAATCTCACCAGATTTCAAAGCAATTAATATTCAAATAAAACAGTAAGTTCACTTTTAATTACTAAGATTTTAAAACAATAATTTTAGCCAGGCGCCAATGGCTCATGCCTGTAATCCTAGCTACTCAGGAGGCTGAGATCTGAGGATCATGGTTCAAAGCCAGCCTGGGGAGGAAAGTCCTTGAGACTCTTATCTCTAATAAACCACCAGGAAACCAGAAGTGGTACTATGGTTCAAGTGGTAGAGTGCTACCCTTGAGTTGAAAAGCTAAGGGACAGTGCCCAGGCTCAGAGTTCAAGACACACTGCTGACAGGAGAGAGAAAAAAAAAGTCCAATAATTTTAGAAATTTTGGGAAGAGAATGGACCTTTTTTTTTTTTTTTGTCATGGAGCTTGAACTCTGGGCCTGGGCGCTGTCCCTCAGCTCTTCAGCTCAAGGCTAGTGCTCTACCACAGCACCACTTCCAGTTTTCTGAGTGGATTATTGAAGATAAAAATCTCATGGACTTTCTTGCTTGGGCTAGCTTTGAACCATGATCCTCAGATCTCAGCCTCCTGAGTAGTTAGGATTACAGGTGTGAGCCACTGGCGCTCAGCAAGAGAATGGATTTTAAGTATTCTGAATTGTATTAAACAGGCAGATTTCTTAGAGGGCTTTAGAGGAGGAGCTTTGCTCTCTCCTGGTACTGGGCCCTGCATTCTGCTCAACTGGTACTCCACAACTCGAATGGTGTTTCCAGCCCAGCTTTTTGTTGGTTATTTTTGAAGATGGAGTCTCGTGAACTTTACTGTTCCAGCTGGGTCTGACTGGGTCTGCTGCTCTTTACCTCCAAGCTCTACTTCAAGTCATTCTTCTTAAGATAGTAGTTAAGGATATATGAAAAGATGCAGCTCAGAGAAAGTTTGCCACTTTCTTTAAAATAATAATTTTTTTCATGAATTTGTATTTCTAACAGGAATGCATATTTATATAAATGCAGATGATTAAGCAACCATAAGAAAAATAATTAAATGTGAATGACTTGCACTGAATAACCTTAAAGATATATACATTTGGTGTAAAAAAATGACAGATTTGGAAATGTATTCACTATTACCTAACATTTTATAGAAATATATAGTTTATACATATAGTTATATACAGTCATATATATATACATGTATTTTTCTATCTTTATAGCTATATAATTGGTGATAGAGAAGGTATATATGTACATCCATACACACAATGAATAAAGTCTTGAAGGAGCTTTATTTCAAGTACTTTTTTTTTAAGTATTCTTCATTTGTATTTCATTTTCTACTTCGAGTAGGCATTATTTGTATAAAAAATTTTCAAACCTTATTCATACTACTTCAGCACTTTGTGAATTGCATAATCAGGTGATTCAAGGACTTGTTCGTCCTTACATTCTTTGGAAATGCAGCTGCTTTGCTTAGGGATGCATTTGGAAGGGGCTCAGCAGGATAAGTATAACCTAGCAGGGCACTCCTGGAGGGAGGAGAATTCCTTGAGTTTGCACTTTTTCTGGCTATACACATGCTGTGCTGACTCCAGCAGCCTGCAGGTGGCTTCTCTCTCCTGCAGGCATGTGAAAATATGAAGTGACTGACTCATTTTACTAGTGATATGACTCTGGGTTTGGTTACCCACAGGCATTTCTGCTGTGACTGGGTCCCCTGGGGGAAGTTTTTTCTTTCTTTCTTTCTTTTTCTCAACATATTAAGAGGCTTTTCCAGCCCAAGTGAGAAATTGTGAATGGCCTTGAGGGAGACCTCACCCTCTCCTGTTATATCCATTTATAGCTTACAAGGGTTGGGACAATCTGACCTCTTGGGCTTGTATCCTTGGACAACTCTGGGCAAAAAGCCTCAGACTTATGATTTCAAATTTAGAATTTTGACTACAGGACAGTGCCCCATAGTTCATATATCTCTACTTCTCTAGACACCAACCATGAAAGGGCCAATATCTAGGCTACTGCCGAAGATTAGCTCAGAACTGAAGTTATCTGCCTGAGACAACAGAAAGGTTTTCAGGAAATGTGCTCTATACAATGAACAGTGCCCTCATCATTTATTTAACTAACTGCTGGCAAAGATATCATTAAAAGCAATCAACTTTATGAAGCTGAATGGGGCTAGTGCCTGTAATCTGAGCTATTCAGGAGACTGAGATCTAAGAATCATGGTTTGAAGCTAGCCCGGGAAGACAAATGCTTGTGACTCTTATTTCCAAATAACCAGGGAAAAGCCAGAAGCAGAGGCATGGTTTAAGTGGTATAGCATTGGTCAGAAGCAAAAAAGCAAAGGGAGAGACAAAGACCCTGAATTCAACTGGCACATTACTACACACACACACACACACACACACACACACACACACATACATACATACATACAGGCATACCTGTACATATATAATGTATGTATATATACATATATATGTAATCAAGTTGATCATCTGTACAGAACTTTACAAATATTTTAAGAGCTATATCAGATGTTGGGAAGAGAAAAATAAAGACAAATTCCTGACTCTGGTAACAAAGTCTATAAAAGATTGGTTGTGAATTGTAAATAAATGTAACTTTTCATAAAGCCCAGAAATAAAGGCATATATGTATAATAAGTAATACCTGTGTTATGTCAAGTACACCTTCAGTATACACAGCCTAGTCTGTAATATTATCCATGTCCCCCAACTCTTAAATATAAAATGGTTAAGTACTATGGAATATACAAGCCAACTCTATATTCCAGTGAATGAATACATCTGTGGAGACAAATCAGTCAGTGAAAGAAGACAAAGGCTTTTGGAGGTTGTTCATAAGGTAAAGAAGACTCAGGTTGCATAACATAGTGTCAAGGCCCTAGTGCAAAGTGCACAGAAGAAACCAAGGAAACTTGCCTGATGTCACTTAATCATCTATGAGACATGCAGATTCTCTGTCCCTTTCAGGCCTAAGAGATGGAAATTCCATTTTAACAAGCTTGGCTGATTATTTACATAGTCCAGATCTATATACCATACGTGAAGTAACAAAAGTCTAACCCACAGGTTTTCTCACTCAGATATACACTGGAATTAGCTGGGGCGTTTTACAATCTCTGATCTTTGGGTGGAAGAGAGGGGACACCATTGTGAAAAGATATGATCAAAGCATTGATTCTCAGGGGGCAGAACAAAAGAAAATGTGATGATATGAACTGATAAAGGACCAACAGACAGATTAATGGTACAGACAGGTGTATTGGAAAAGATTAGAGAATGCTTTTAAGAAGCGTTAGTCAGCATTTGGCACAATATCATCTGCAAATAACTATAAGGGAATACACATTGTAAAATGTAGTTTCTGGACTTCCCTATTCTGAATCAACATCTTCAAAAGGAGACCAAATGATCTGAATTTTCTATATATGACTCAGAGAAGAGTGCTATAAATACAAAAGTTTAAAATGTTCTTGTTTAGATAATATCCCAACTAACTGTAGACAATCTGAATGGAAGTATTTCACTTTGGGAGGGTTTTTTGGTGAGTATTTGGACAGGATAATTCTTTATTGGTCAGTATTAAATTTCAAATTGGAAAATGTTTAAAATACAAAGCTACTAAATGCTATAAGTGGCTCTTGTCATTGTGACAATCAAAATGACCTTTCTTAAATTTCCCAATGGTACCTCCAGGGTGGAAAATCCTATCCTATAACAATTGATTATACTGAATATTGCTAGATGTAAATATATCATATTGCTGTATGCAAAGTCTGAGTTTTAGCAAGTCAAATCATGCTTACTGGTGCTGCAAATGTGTCTATGTAAGAGTGGCAGGGCACAGTGCAAAGAACAGGACCTGAGAGCTGTTGGGTCTGAATTATAATCTAGCTGCTCAACATCAGGTTACTTTTTTGGGGGAGGGGCTATTTCCTTTGCTGTTAAATCAAAATTGCTTTAAATACTTGATCCAGTTATCTAACTACTGGGAAATGCTGGATACATGGGTACGTTGTGCTGTAACATTCTATTTAAATGGCACTTAGCATTTTCTAAGTAATTACTTTTCTCTCTTTAAAATGGGAAGCTTCTAAGGTAAGTATCAACAGAAAGCCAGATACAATTTTATAAGCTTTACTGTAGCCGTGGTAGTGCCAGGCATCAAGCCCTCCCTCCCATTAGTTGAAATTGTGCATCAAATGCTCAAGTAAAAATAAACTGCAGCTGCATTGTTAAAGGATGTTTTCATACTTTAGTCACTGCACCCTAAAACCTCTTAGAATTTCCCATACACACATTAAAATGAGGTGGTCAGTGGGAAATTCCCACCGCACAGCTTTCTGTTGTCTTTTTGAGCCCCTTTTAGAGATTTTTCCTACTTTTCATTTTTATTGTATTTACTTACCTTTATCTATTTCTTGTTTATATAAATATATAAACCATATTCTGTGACTGTATAATATTCCTTCTGCTTTCTTCTACTTTCCAGGTAGATTCAGCCCGTGGGTACTTCCAACAGGAAGTTGCGAAGTAGGGGAAAGTAAGGCTCTTTATCTCTGCAGTTACTAAATACTTATCTGTACTCCTTCACACAAGGTCGCCTACTCTTCCTTAAGACTGTTCTTCCATAGGTTTTACTTTTCCCAGGTTCATTTCTCCCATGTGTTGACTCTTTGGTTTTCAGGATGGGACATGGCTGCTAGATCTGTTCTCAGTGTCATTGCTCTCTCTCCTATGTTCTATATGTTTGTGTGAATTTATTTTTTTGTTTATACAAAGTTTGAGTTCTTCTTATATGACTGGACATCTGCATTCTGCTGGGCCTTTTTCTAATACAGGAGCATAAGAAAAAATATTTAAATCTGATTGTTGAGAATGTGGACTAAGTGTAATCTTTACTCTTTTACTAATTTTGCCCACTAATGCTTCAGGACTCTCTACGTGTAATAAAATAAAAGATTTTGATTGTTTAATCTCAAAGATCCCTTCCCCAACACCAAAGGAAAGGGTTACAACAGGATAAAATAAGAAAACTTCCTCGGGGATGTAAGGTTTTGCTATGATTATCCTGAGCTCAGATTTGCATACCTGCATTCTCTTTTCTGTCATTTCATCAACCAGGGCTTGTGGCATCTGTGCAGGTGAAAATGGAGCTTTCTGATGTTTGAATTACTTTGACACTTATTAATGTATGTGATTCCTGGTGGGCGATGGTTTTGATCGCTGTTTGCTTATTTGGAAATGGCATGCAAATTAAATTTAGACATGTCTGATTGTTGGCCTATGTTGTCCAAATTTGAATGGTTTCAAAAAGGAAACACAGCTTTCTGTTCTTTTAGACAACACTCATCATCGTCCATCAATCAATCAACAAGCTGTCTTGGAACACTTACTGTCACTCAAGCTGATGCCAGATTCTCTGTTACCATTGTTTTGACTCTTGGGAGGCAAAGAAAAGCACTCTGAGGAAAGGAAATGACAAGGAGCACTTGTCCATGGCAGCCTCTCATTTGGAGCTGCAGGAACACTGCTGGCTTCCTTCGAAGCAGTGCTGTGATTTTGTCATGTTCCAATCTTATGTAAATTTCCATTGAAGGAGCCTAAATCAGAAAACTTGTAGTTTACTGTTTGGGGTAGAAAGGATTTATGGTACTGATGGGCAACCTGTCAAGACTTATTCAGGACCAAATCACTCAAATATGTATTTCTTTGCAATCTAGCCTAGTGTTGTATTGCTTACTTTTTTCTTTCTTTTCAAACTCTCTGAATTGATTTTTAAAGAAAATGTTAAATATAACCTTTATAAAAGTTATAATAATTAGTAATCTGTAGACAATATGTAACACCTTGCATATTGTCTTACTCCCTCTCACTTTATTTGACCCCAGCTATTATAAACTATTATCATGTGTACCTGGGCTGTGGTGGTAAATGGTGACACTGTTATACAGTAGTATTTCCTATTACACAATCAAGGCTGCATTGTGCTGCGCTGTATAGGTGTCCTGTGCTCTGGGAGGAGTAGTCCATGCCTGGGGAAAAGGCTGAAATTCTTCCTCCTGAAGCCCAGGACAAGGGAAGCACAGAGTTGCTTCAGTAATATGCAAGACGGAAATGAAGAGGCATCTGAAATGGTGTAAGAAGTTTCTTCTTTGTCAAGAAGGAAAGCTCCTTACTCCACTTTTAACTCTTAATTCAAACTTCTTTTCAACTTAATTCATGGAAAGAGAGTCAGAGGCAATTTGAAATTAGGTTCTGTCACTACTAGCTGGGTAGCATCAAACAATTATTGAAAGCTGTTTCCCCACTTATGAAACATGAGAAATGATGTCTGTTTTACCTAGCTATCTATAGATGTGTTAAAGGGTAACATGAGGTAATGTACAGTAACATGACAAACTGAAAAGTTATGTGCTGATGTGACTACTACCATGAATAAAGAGGAAGAAAGTAATGAACAGTCCCATATTAGTCAGAACTTCAAAGTGAAAATCAGAAATTCCCCTAGAGAAATACTCTTGAAACTTAGATCTGAAATCCCCTAGGCCTTTGCAAAATGACATAAAGGGCGCAAGGGAATGAGGAATTTAAAACAAAGCAATTTCAGTGGCCATTGGCTAATCCCTGTAATCCTAGTTCCTTAGGAGGCTGAGATCTAAGGATTGTGGTTTAAAGTCAGCCTGGGGAGACAAGAGAAAAGAGACATCTCTAATTAACTAGCAAAAATCTGAAAATGGAGGTGTGCTTCAAGTGATAGAGCATGATGACCTTGATTCAAAAAGCAAATTGAGGCGGGTGCTGGTGGTTCACTACTATAATCCTAGCTACTCAGGAAGCTGAGATCTGAGGATTGTGATTCGAAGGCAGTCCAGGCAGGAAAGACTATGAGACCCTTATCTCCAATTAACTACTTAAAAAAAAAAACAGAAGGGATGCTGTGGTTCAAGTGGTAGAGTGCTAGACTTGAGTAAAAAGAAGCTTAGGGACAGCACCCAGGATCTGAGTTCAAGCCCCTGAACTGGCCAAAAAAAAAAAAAAAGAAAGAAAAAAAAACAAGCAAGAACATAAGACCCTGAGTTCAAGCTTTGATACTTGTTAAATAAATGAATAAGTAAATACCTAAAACCAAAGCAATTTCTAGGTCCTTAGTGACCACAGGAGCTCTTCCTTGTGATAGTTGAAATAACAAAACTAATGAGCAATGTGGATTTTAGAAAACTGTGTCATTTATCAAGTATTTATCATGAGGACTGGTCATGGCTATAAGTTGAGATAAAGGAGTCTCTTCTTTGGTCTAAAGGACACATGATTTCAATATTTTTCCATTTACCACTAGTTTGAAGGAGTTGAATTATCATGTGTGTTGGTATAATTTTCCTCATTTCTTTGGAATCACTGAGCTTTCAATTGTAGGGACTCTTTGTATAGTTGAAGTAGGATAAAAAGGCTCAGGGCTTACCCATTTGATTTCTCACATATGATGACTGAAATAATTTTCTAATTGTTCCTTTGAATCATACTGTTGCACTATTTCTTGGAGCACTTGGTCAGAGACAGGAATAGCACATGTTAAAATAAGTTAATAGGATAAATGAGTGGGTTGAAGGATGAGACAGCAGATTGGTCCTTGGAAAGAGGAAGAAACCCAAGTCTCTTGAGGGATGACATTATGTGGCTACACTGGTCATTTCTGCACTAGTCTCTTGGGAAGAATTTCCTTTGGGCTATTGTCTCAAACAAGCCCATAAGGATCATCTTAGTTAAAACTCTTCTTCTTGGCAGATACTGGTAGCTCACGCCTGCAATCCTAGCTACTCAGGAGGTTGAGATCTGAGGATTGCGGTTCAAAGCCAGCCTGGGCAGCAAAGTCCTTGAGACTCTTACCTCCAATAAACCACTAGAAAAAAGTGGTGCTGTGGCTCAAGTGGTTGAGCGCTTGCCTTGAGCTGAAGAGATCAGCCTGAGTTTAAGCCCCATGACTGACAAAAAAAACCCAAAAACTGTTCTTCTTTTCATCAGAGTAACTCCCATCTTCATTTTCTGCTCTATTTTCCATAGCATTTATTTCTTCCAACAATAGTTTACAATTTCTTTGTGCATTTTGATAACTGGACTGATTGTCTTTCTTGGCTCATTGCTCTGTCCCCAGATCTCCTAAATTAGAAAAAGCAAGAAACATAAATCACAGGTTCCAGGTTCCCTTACCAACCATTTTCAGCATAGATTTCTCAGTAGAAGAGGCTAAAGACACAGATAAATCATTTTATTTTGTGTCTAGTCTTACCTTGACTAGCAAAAATAACTGGCAGTTACTGAGGGCACTGAGTGTCAGCCACTCGCTGGGGCGGCAATAGAATCATGGTGGTATGGCATTCTGTGTTATGTATGTGGTGTGTGTGTGTGTGTGTGTGTGTGTTATGTTTGTGGTGTGTGTGTGTGTGTGTGTAGGTAGGTAGGTAGGTAGGTAGGTAGGTGGGTAGGTGGGCGTGCGCTTGTCATGGTTCCTGAGTACAGGGCCTGGGTGCTAAAGGCTAGTGTTCTACCACTTGAGCCACAGCTACACCTTCAGCACTTTTAGTGGTTAATTGGAGTTAAGAGTCTCGGAGACTCTCCTGCCTGATTGGCTTTGAAATGTGGTTCTCACACCTCAGCCTCTTGAGTAGCTAGGATTACAAACAGGCCTGTAGCATTCTTAGTGGTAATCTTTGGGGCCACATTTTATACGATCATATGCGCATAGCTATTGAGCCACTGTGATCCTCTTCTAAGAATAGCCTCCTTTAGTCTCACTATGTGAATGTTTAGAGTGCTGTTTAATTAATATGTTCAAGTGTAAATTTTTTCTCTCTTAATATCTGTTAGATTTGCTTGTACATTTATAGGCACATTCTAATTTTTACAAATGAGGGAAAACATGCAATCTATGTTTCTTTGGATCTGGATTACTTTGCTTAGTATAATTTTTTCCAAGCTTTTCCATTTCCTTACAATTGAAGCAATGCCATTCTTTCTAATGGAAGCATAGAATTCCATTTTCTTGATCCATTCATTCATTGAGGGGCATTCCATAACTTAGCTAGGGTAAACAATGCTGCAGTAAACATGGTTTTGCTGGTGGCTTTAGTGTGGCCTGGTTTGTGATCATTTGGATACATACCCAGGAGTGGGATTGTTGGCTTATAGGGAAGGTAGTCTTTCAAGGAATCTCCATACTGTTTTCCAAAATGGTTGAACAGGTTTACATTCCTACCAACAGTGTAGTAGCATTCCACTTTTTGCCACAACTCTGCCAGTATCTGTTAAATACCATATTTTTATCCAAAATCTGAAACAGAATTCTTAATGTTCTTATATTTCATTTCATTATGTCTTGTACATGATACAGGTGAAACTCTAGTGTCTGAGCTGTCATGTAATATGAAAAAAAGTTAATAGTATACTAATGAGTAGTTCATGACAAATAAAAAGTCCATACCACCAAACAGGATTATGGATAAGAAATCAGGAACACATGAGTATGATATTACTGCTTTCTAAACATGACTCTTTGTTTTCTCCTTTAGGAGTTTTCTGAGTTAGAATTATTGGCAAATGTAGAGAGTTAACTCTTCAACAATTCCCTTGAGTATGGGTCCACAAGTGCTTGATTTAGATGGCTAAAAATCTGCATTTTTGTTTATTCTCATTAGCATGCGATAGACCAAATTCATTATTTCTACGTCTAGAGATAATTTTAACTCCTTGGATTAGCTGATATTTTTCTGAGATTATTAGATATGAGATTATTAGATTTCAGATCTAATAGTAACTATTCATCAAAGACTGGTTCAATCAAGAAAACTTTATAATTTACGATATTTCAAACACTATGCCATATTTATAATGGAGTAATGAAGGACTGTATAGGAAAAGGTAATATTTTCTCAGTAATATATGGTTAATTAGAATAAAAAGCCCAAGATTCATACTGGTGCTGTGACTCAAAGTGGTAGAATGCTAGCCTTGAGTGAAAAAGCTTAGGGATAGCATCCAGGCCCTGAGTTCAACTCCATGAATCACTGTCAAAAATACAAAAAACAAACAAAAAACAAGACTTGTCATTGCAATTTCTGACTGCTTTTCATTATGACAGGAGTTGGAAAATTGTGGCCCATAAAGTAAACATGGCTAGCCTCTTGCTTTATCAATAAAATTTTATCAAAACACGTCCATGTCTAGTTGTTTATGCATTGCCTATAGCTTCTTTCATGCTACAATGGTCAAACTGAGTCATTCCAACAAATAACAAATGTCCTTAAAACCTAAAAATATTCACCAATGACTTTTTGTGAGAAAAGGATTATTACGTACTATACCATAGCACAATTACCGTTCATGGATTGCTTCTAAAAATGGTTTTAGGTCATGAACTTGGAAGTGGAAAAACAGAAATAATAATTACTGCCATCAACAATAACCCACATTTACTTTATAGCTTGAAATTTCCAAAGGCATTTTTTAAAATGTAACTACCAACAATGGAAACAATTAATGGATCTGTGTTACATATAGGTATTGGTTTCACATGTTTAGAGTCTATGGAAGTTTACTCCACAATATAAAAAGTGTTCTTGCTTGCCGAGGTCCTTGGAATCCTAACAGGCTATTGTGACTTGATATTTGTCTTTCAGTTCTACTGAATTTGAATCATTGTGGCTGCAAGGGACATTTTTGTTTGGGATTTCTAACTACAGAGAGCATAGCTGATCTAGGTTTAAAATCAGTACTATCAGCAGAAAGTCTTGTAGCAACAATTTTCAGTCCTATACTCTGACTCTAAAGCCATGTACTTGAACATAAAGGCAATCATTTATCTTGACATTATTAATTTAATTTTCACTCACTATTGCTATATTAGTATTGAGTCTGGCACATGATACAACCAGAAAAGTTAATGATTTTAGTCTCTTATAGCCTCAATTTCCTCAACTCTGAAATGGAGATGTTTTGTTTTCTTTTGTTTTCAGGGAGGTGTCCCTGTCCTGGAGCTTGAACTCAGTGCCTATGTGCTGTCCCTGACCTTTTGTGCTCTAGCCCAGTGCTCTACTACTGAAGTTACAGTTCCCCTTCCAGATTGAGTTACTTAGAGATACAAGTCTCATGGATTTTTCTGCCTGAGCTGGCTTTGGACTATGATTCTCAGATGTCAACCTCCTGAGTATTTAGGATTCTAGGTAACGAGCCAATTGTGCCAGACCAGAAATAGAGATACTTTTAAAAAGTACCTTAGAGAAGTATATTAAGGCTTAACGGAGATAAGGCATACAATGATCATTGTTATCAGTGATTTTTCCTGTAGATGTTATGACACAACAGAGATTTAATTAGGACACAAAATCGTAAGGATGGAGCATCAAAAGGTACAACTGGCCACACTGAAGGTGGTGACTTCAGGAGTAGTATGGGTATGTAAGTTCTTGAGTACAAAATCAAAAATTGGCATCTGATAAATATACTTGGATGACAAATTGCTGATCTCTAACTGAAAAGGAGGGATCTACAACAAGTAGCCAATTGGTCTCCTAGAGAAATAGTACCATATCTAAGAATCAGTATTAATCCTTCTTGCTGACACAATAGCTATGCAGAGGCAGCTGATCTGACTAAGTTGGTCTGACTCAGTGGATATCCACAGCATTAAAAGTAGGCCTATCCTTCAACTCTGCCAGTATGAACACTTATTCTCTGTTTACATCTAACTTAAAGCAACCCTACTGGTTTGTATACCTGCTTGTGCAATGCTATCTCTTCTGATAGGTATTCATATATGATACAGAAGTATTCACGCTTTGTAAAGCTTATCCATATTTATGTAACTACATTATTCTTACTACAACCCTCTTTAGTATACATTGTACAATGCTTACTCTAGGATAAACATATCTGTCTCAAACATTTATCATTATTTCATAGTTAAAAATACCTTTTACTCACACTACTATAACCAAATACTAGAGATTGAGTAGTTTATACACAACAGAAACTTATTTCTCACAGTTCAGAAAAATGAGAAGCTCACGATCAGGTTACTTATAGATTTGCTGTCTGGTGTAGATTCAATTTTCTGCTTCATAAATACTATCTCCTCCCTGTGTGGCCAACATAGTAAAATTGCATAGGCATTATGTCTCCTATTTTACAAAGTCATTAGTTTCATTTTGAGAGCTCTACTCTCCTTAACAAATCACATCTGAAGAGAACCTAGTTTTGGTAACATCATTTTGGGAATGAGGATCTCATCATTTGGATTTTGGGAGACACAAATACTCAGACTGAAGTATATACCATGGTAAAATCTTAGCAATTACTTTTTCTTTTTCCTTTTTTTTTTTTTTTTTGCTAGTCATGGTACCTAACTCTGGGCCTGGGTGCTGTCCCTCAGCTCTTCAGCTCAAGGCTAGCACTCTACCACTTGAGCCACAGCACCACTTCCAGCTTTTTCTGTTTATGTGGTGCTGAGGAATCGAACCCAGGGCCTCATGCATGCAAGGCAAGCACTCTACCACTGAGCCACCTTCCCAGCCCCAGCAATTACTTTTTTTTTGTAAATTATTCCTTTTATGAACATATCTACTAAGTCAACAAAATAAGACTATAGGAGAGGGATTCAGTACAATCACACTTAAAACTAAAATTGAACATGAAAGACACTAGTTGACTTAAACTAAAATTAACCAAAGCCTTGTTGTTTCAAAAAAGGAAAAGATCTGATCTGTAACATCAAGGAAAAATCTTTTTTATTATTATAATTTATTGATCCCTCTAAGTCATGTATGAATCTTATGGGTAATATCATCCTAAAGTTCAGAGAAGTCAAAAGTCTCTTTGGACCTGCCATAATTGGAATTTTCTGCAAGAAGTTTTGCTAGCAAAGTAGCTTGGCTCCTGGAAGGGCATGTGGAAAAACTCAGCACTGCAATTCGATTTTGTTCTGTGTCTTTAATGTTAATAATAAGGCCAACAATATAATCTGATGAAGAAAGCTAAGGTATGCAAGATTTCATCAGACAAGGCTGCACCCATGGCCTCTGGGAATTTTTGTCCTGTGGTTCTGAGCTCTGGGTGCCTATCTGGAGATCAGGAGCTCCAGCATCTCAGTCATCAGCCCAGCTCTGCGCTGCAAAGGAGCATGCGAGCTACACTAACTATACCTTGCTGCAGCAAATTGACTCAGATGTGGTATTTTAATTGGTGTTAAACAGAATTATCACTTAATTAAAGCAAAGCTAATTAATTTTCTGAGTCATTGTTTGTGCAAAAGATGTTAAATTCCAGTCAAAACCAATTTAATAGAATAATATCAAATACCCAATTTGGTGCCTGCAGGAGGTCTATTTTGTTTCGTTTCTTATCTAAAGAGATACTTTTATTAGAAATAGTTTAAGGTAGAATATTTAGATTCATTAAATGTCACAGAGGAAAGGGTCTTTGGAGAATGCTGCCAGCTTACTCATTTTGTAGATGGCAAAACTCAAACGGAGAAAACAGTAGTAACCCAAGATCACACTTTGTTAAGGTTGAACTAATGACTCCTCGCCTCATGACAAAGTGCATTAGTGTATTCTAAAATCCTGAGGAAGGAAGAGCTCTCTCAGAGGATCTATCACTTGCTACATAAAGGTAATTTCACAGATGACCTGATACCTCCATTTATTGTTGAGGGCACCAGTGGAAGAAAAACAAAATTGCCAGGATCCCATATCTCGGCCAGGGGAGCCCTGATATTTACTCTAGTAATGGATTTACCACAATATATTCTCTGGATTAAAAACTTCAGAGTGGATGAGCCTTTGGTGGTAAAGAGTCATGATATATAAACTGGGCAACAGTGGCTTACACCTGTAATCCTAGCTACTCAGGAGGTTGAGATCTGAGGATTGTGGTTGAAAATCCAGGCAGGAAAGTCCATGATCCTATCATCTCCAATAAACTACTTTAATAAGCTTGAAGTGGTACTGTAGCTCAAGTGGTAGACTGCTTGCCTTGAGCCAAAGAACTGAGGGATGGCGCCCAGGCCCAGAGTTCGAGCCCCAGGGCCAGACAAAGTAAAAGAAAAAGAGACAGGATTGTGTCCCGTGCCACCATTTTTGAATTACTGAACATTTTGTTTGTGTGTATGCCAGTTCTGCCATTACTTAGTGTTACTTTATTTATTTCTTTGCTCAAGCCTAGCATTCTACCACTTTAACCAAAGCTCCACTTAGGAATTTTTGGTGGATAATTGGAGATTGGAGTTTCATGGACTTCCCTACCAGGGCTGGATTTTAATGATGATCCTCAGATTTCAGACTTCTTAGTAACCAAGATTATAAGTGTCAACCACCAGCACTGGTGATTTCTGAACATTTGAAATAAAGACTCTAAGAAGAAGTTTCTCTTTTACATGAAGGGAAATCTTGACTGACACATAAGACTCAGTATTCCCAAGGTACAACCCTTTCCCCTAGGTAAGTTTTGCTCCTTCAGAGACCAGTTCTTTAGTGAAGAAATTCTAGGGCTTAAGGTCACTATTTACTTACCAAGTGTCTCCGTGTCACTTAGATCTACTGTGTGCCTTGTTTTACCACTCTACACCACTTAATGAATTTCTGCATGTACCTCTCTAAAGTCAGTCTGGAAATGCTGTAAGGGAGTGTTTTCAGTTTTTTCAACTTCTATAACATCTTGACAATAAGTGGTCATTTTGACACAGATGGTCAGTATGATGATTTCCACTACCTTAAGACATGGAATGAATACAACTTGTTAACAAGAGCTATAGACCTAAAACAAGAAGTGGCTTAGAATGTATGAAGTTATATAGAACAAGATTTGAATCCAGTACTGGTTCATTTTCTGGCCTTCTGAATTAAATTTCCTCATGTGAAAGTAGTTACTATAATACTTATTTTACATGTCATAATAAAGGAAAAAAGCAAGTATATTAGCCACCTGCATAATGCCAGACAAATTCTGTATATGCAAGCTAGAGTTTTTTAGTTAGAACTAAAAATCCTTTGCCATCTGAAAGGGGAATGACCCTGACACTCCAATGTTTTTTAGTTCTTTGTGGCTTGGCCGTGGCTGTTGAGGTGGAAAGAATTATATTGATCACTTCTGTTCCACTATGCACATTGTCTGAAATGGCTTTGTAATATCCACTCTCAGAGTTTTTTTTTTTTGTTGTTGTTTCCTTGCTCATGTTTTAAAAAGGAGTAGCTCTGTCAAATTGCATGCATTTGTCTTAATTCTAATTTAGATAGTCTTTGTTTTTCCCTCCTTAAACTAACGCAATGAAGAAGCTAATGGTGACTTGCTGCTGGAAGCTTCTAGGCATATTTATGTAGAGATGAAGAAAGGTCAGCATGGTGCGTAACTGAGATCAATATGGAGCCAGTGATCCTTTCTTTGTCAGGAACTTAGCCAGGGTGAAGATACCAGCCTATGCCTTCAGTGGTTGCCTCCACGTGATAGATCCTTACTGATGAATTAAAGGTTTTGCATAAACCTCAGCCATGTCCTAGGGAATAATGGGCTAGTGCCAAGTTCTTCCTTCAGAAACATGTGTGTGACTCTGAGCTACATGAAGGGTGAGCTTAGACAGCCATGTGGCAAAGGAAGATACGCAAAATCTTTCTCTGCAATGGTTACATCAAGAGTATTATGGGTTTTCCTATACCCAGGCCTCCCATATTTGAGATTGGTGAATTGTTGGGGTTCCATTTGATGACTTTCCAGAAAAAAAAAACCTTAGGGGAGTTTTTAACTGTTGTGCCAGCAGAAACAGGCTTTAATGAATATCAGTGACAACCCCATGAGGAAGAATGACTCTTAAAAGGCCCTAGGGTGATTGCAAAATCCAGAGAAGCGTGGTGGAGAGTGAGCTGTGGATCTTCCTAGAGACAATCAAGGGCAAGGCTAGAGAAAAGAAAGAACTGTCCAGGGGAAGTTTAACATCTCAGTGTTGAGAGTGAGGGAGGAGCATGGTTATTCTCATGGATCAGATTGTAAGTCTGGGACTTCAGAACAACGTTAGCAGGAAGGATTCCCAGAGATGAAGTAAAGGCATGTCAGACTGTTTCCTGTAAGGATGAGGAAGTCTTTGATTCTTCTTGCCCTTGAAAAATAGAGCTAGATATTACTTTTACCTCCTCAGGACTTACACCAAAAAAGAAACATTACAAACTTCCTACAGGTGTTAAGCGGAACTGTCCACTTAAAGAGCAGCAAAAAGTAAGAAAGTTTTAGAATAAAAGGGGACCAATTGTAGTCAGAGAGGGAGAAGTCAATTAGAGCAAGTCACTTAAGCCTAGCCTAGGTTTCTTCAGCTATAAGTGAAAAAAAAAAAAGCTTCCACAGGGTATAGTGGTAAGGTAAAGTCAGATACACAAACACACTATAAAACATTGTTAATGTAAGGGATATTACTTTCTCTTCTTTACTTTTCCAATTTCTTTTTTCTCATTTTAGTATTGAACCATGTTGGAGCCAAAGGAAAGAAGGTACTAAAGATAACCAAATCAAAAGAGTGGAAAATTTCTTCACAAAGAAATGTTCAAATCTTTTCCCCCATGGTCAAATAAAGAATGGATAGGATTCACAACTTCTGACACTTTTCCTTTGTGACATGTGTTTTACATAAATTACTTTGATCATCAAAAAACTTTTTTTTTTTTTGCGGTTGTGGGGCCTGAACTCTGGGCCTGGGTGCTGTCCCTCAGCTCTTCAGCTCAAGGCTAGCACTCTACCATTTGAGCCACATCATCACTTCTGACTTTTTCTGCTTATGTGGCACTGAGGTATTGAACCCAGGGCCTCATGTATGCGAGGCAAGCGCTCTACCACTGAGCCACCTTCCGAGCCCTCAAAAAACTTTTTAAATGAACATCCCCATTTCTATTTGGCAAATGAAGAAACTGAGACTCAAGTTACTTTCCCCAGGTGACAATTTAGCAAAGTGGAGAAGCCATGAGTCCCAACCCCAAGCACTTGTCATTATACTGGCTGATGCAGTTCACAGGTCTTCTGGAATGATGAAGCAATCAGGTGTAATGCAATATCCCAAGAGGCTTTGGAACAATGAAAAAATGTGGGAAGATATTCAGGACCTAGAAAAGATTCAGCCCGGGCTTAGAATAATAAGATATAGATTATATCCAGGGGATTGTAGTTAAATGTGTGCTGTCTCTCAACTAGGAAAGTGACTTTCTTGATGACATTCAAAACACAGACCCTTTTCCTGATTCTGGGTGATATATGCAATAGTAATGTCTAGGCTCCCAGAGATCAGTGGGGGATATGCCTTGAAACCCAGGGTACCTGAATTATGCCAGAAATGTGAATAACCCTTGCAGAGATTAAGCAGTCTTGGGGAGAAGAGAGACTTCATCCCAACTTCTTTTATTTCAAGTTTATATTATATATATTTAAGTGAACTTATTTCAACTCAGTTATTTATGGTTTGGGGTAATAGTTCATGCTTGAGGACCACGGATCTAAGTACCAATTCCTGCCTTTTGTAAAGGAAAGAACAAACCCAAGGAAAGAAATAATTGGCTCAAAGCAACAGCATTATTTAGTGGAAAGCTAAACAACTTGGGCTCCCCTTCAGTAATGTTTGTTTTAAGATTAGCACAAATCCAAGTCCCAGTATTCCATTTTATTCTGAGGCCACTTTTTATATCTTGGGGAACTGATGGCATGCATTCTCCATCAGCTTGTCTGAACTACCTACAGAAATCTAAGCTGGCAACCTAGCCTCAATTTCTCTATGCTTGGTATGTCCGAGTGCCCTGTTAGATAGTTCTTATTGTTGGTAAAGCAAAATCATTTTACCTCCTTAGCACATTTTCCCCACATACTCATTTTGATTCCTTGTTGCTGTAAAAACAATCTCTGTTTCTCTATCAGTTGTTTCTCAACTAAACTAAATACCTTCAAAAGACTTCAGTTCTCTTTCTAAAGTCATTGTTCTATGTATCATGAAATGCAGCAGGTTAGTTGTCCTTGTTTAAATGTCCTATCGTGCTTCTGGAATATTCAATATGAGTTGCTTTTTGGCCCAGGGGATGATCTTTGTGCCTGAATGTGTCATCCTGTGTGTCATCCTCTGGGTGTCTTTAAGCTTATCTTTAATAACTTAACCAGTTTTTTTCTTGCTTCTCCCTTTAGTCATCAAAGAGCTTGCCATTAGACTCTCATTTTAAATAGGTAACCACACAAAGAGGGACTGAAGAATCAGAATTGAAAGAGGAGGAAATGTGAAACTTTCCTCATGTAAAAATTGCACTCTAAGCTATGGTGGTGTTTTTTTCCATTATTATTATTGTTAAAGAGCTCTATATAGGAGTTGCCATTTAACAAAGCAGTTTAAGAATACGGTGCATCTGGTTTTATTCTTGCTGTTTTTGACAATCAGACTGAGAACTTATTAAAAATATGAAGAGATGTTGAAGGTGTCCCTTCTTTCCTTATTTTTCACTTCATCTACCCTAATAATACTTCTAATAGTGTTGTGGCTACCTTGAAATCACTTCAAATCCCTATAATTATAACTTTGTTCCCTATACCAACTTTGTGACTCAGCTCTTTCCTTTCTGATATTGTGCTTATTGTCTTCAAAGATGTTAAAGTCTAATGAAATACAAAAGAATTAACTTGTAGATGCTGTTGGTTCACATCTATAATCCTAGTTTCTCAGGTGGCTGAGATTTGAGAACCACAGTTTGAAATCAGCCTCAGGAGGAAAGTCTGTGAGACTCTTATCTCTAATTCACCATCAAAATGCTGGCAGTAGAGCTGTGACTCAAATGGTAAGAATGCCAGTCTTGAGGGAAAAAGCTAAAGGCCAGCACCTAAGCCCAGAGTTCAAGACCCAGTAACTCTAAAATGCAGTGTTAGAAATAGCTCAGGATGTTGGGGTGTCATGTAGGAGGAACAGGATACCAATTCTAAAGGAACTCAGCAAGGCAAAGCTTACTTCTGCAGAAGAGTGCACCATTAGGCCAAAACTCTGGCAAGCAAGCACACAGAGCGGGCAGGCTGCTCTGTTTTATCCTTAGCCCGGCAGACCTTGACCCTCTGATCAGATTGGCTCATCTCAGGTTCACAATCTGCAAAAGGATGTAGTTAAATGAATAAGAAGTAGTTAAAAGTGAAGGAGAGGCTAACAGAATGTCTTAATTAAAGTGATCAGGAAAAGGATGTAGGTAACTAAAATGTAATTAACAAAGACCTAGCATCCTATCCAAGAAGGAACTTTTCAGAAAAACAATTCTCTCAAGATTAACAGAAGGGAAGAAAATTACTTTGATAGAAAAGATGCTTTTCTATTAAAATAATTTATTAATCCAAAATTGCAGTTAAAAAAAGTATTTCTGCAATGCAAACAGAAGAACAGAGAGAGGGGGTGGGAAAGGAAGATGGTTTGATCATTTATGAGACTTAGGCTGTATATCCATTCATTTGTTTTCCAATTACTTAGTGTCTGAAGGGAGTGAACATGGAAGCTGCACTTATCCCAGAAACTAGAGGACAACAGCTGATGGACATTGCATATCAATACTGCTTTGATGCATATACATGTAAGGGGAACTGGTGTCACTTAAAAGACATACAGGAGGGTTTCCCAGAGAGAAGTGTGTTAAAATTTCCTAAAAGTTGCTTATTGGGATTCTAATTTCCTCCAAAGTCAGAGCAACAGGAAAAGGGAAGAGAGATCTTTACATAATTTTAGCCCCAATAAACCAACACCTCTCTGCCTATTAAGACCTTCTAGTCCATGGGAGCATCTTAGAGATAGTCTCTGGAAATTTTTCTCAGTACCACCAAATGATGCATGTCAAGTTCTTTCCAACCAATGAGTCTGATGGAAAGACTGGAGGTCCAGAGTGGGAAGAATTCAAATTTGACAATTTATGATACTTGGTATTAGCTTATTTATTCATTTATTTTTGCAGTAACTTAATGCTACAAATATTTTCCCTTGTTCAGTTAGGGTGCAAAGTGAATGAACAACAGAGTCTCATTTGTCCCAGAAAGGATAGTGGAGGACAAACCCTGGAGGAAGCTACATTTTGATTCATGAATTCAGAGGGGAAATACATAGTAAATCCTTTTCTTTTTTAATATTTAACACTTTAAGATTTATTATTATTATTTTTTATTGTAAAGGTGATGTACAGGTGATTACCATTACATAAGTAAGGTAATGAGTACATTTCTTTTTTTAATACTTTTTTATTGTAAAAATACTGTATAGAGGGGTTACAGCTATATGAGCAAGCTAATGAGTACATTTCCTATCAAGCATTGTTGCCTCCTCCTTTGTGTAAATCCTTTTCTGAGTCTTGAAACTTCTGTCTAGATTCTGGGTATATAGAAATGATGTCACCCTCCATCACTTTGCAGTTCTTGACGTTTTGTTGTCCGAGGAACTAATAACGACCCAATAGAAAATTTCTTTGACATTAAAAGAGAAATATTGTGCCTGATCCTAGCTGCTCAAGAGGCTGAGATGTGAGGATTGTGTCAGTTTGAACCCAAAACTCAGAAGACTATGATCTCTTATTAATCACCAGAAGTATAGCAGTAGTTTACATGGTAGATGAGCATTGAGCAACAAAAGGTAAATGACAAGATTTAGGCCCTGAGTTCAAGACAGGGGGTGAAGGGAGGTGGTGGAGAGAAAACACAAACAGAGGGGGGGAGGGATTACAAAAGCAACACCTTGTTTCTTGACCCCAGATCCTAAAACATATTGGCCATACCTGGTGGCTATAACCTGAACTACTCAGGAGGCTGAGTTCTGAGAATCATGATTCAAAGCCAGCCCTGGGCAAGAAACTTTGTTAAACACTTATCTTCAATTATCTACCAAAAAGCTGGAATTGGAAATGTGGTTTAAGTGACAGAGCACAAGCCTTGAACCTGAACAGCTCAGGGAGAGTGCCTAGGCCCTGAATTCTAACCCCAGGACTAGCACACACACATGTGTGCACATGTGCACGCGCGCACACACACACACACACACACACACACACACACACAATAAAAAACAAACAATAGCAAAAACATATTGGCTATAACTTAAAGTCTTCCAAGTCTTGGAGTAAGATTATTAATTTTTCTCCATAAACTTCAATTTTGAATTTTAAATTCAAGAAAATTATGTCTGGATGGGAAAAAGTCCTTCATTTTGTAAATGTGACAACTGAAAGAAAGTTAAGCAGAAAGTGTGGGCTTTGACGCCTTTATAATGGTTGAGCAGAAGAGACTTCATGCCGTCAGTCATGTGAAACTTTTACCAGTGGATTGGCTGAAATGATTGTTATCCCTCCTCACACCATTTGCATTAGTGCTATTGTATTGTGTATTGCTGAGTATATAAATCTATACTTTGTCAGAAGTTAACAGGGCCAGTCAGATAAGCCACAAATATGAAGAGAAAATCCTTAGGAACCTAAATTTTTTTAAGTTTGTTAGGGTGGGATAAGAACTAAAGAGCAGAAGAACATCAGATACTTGAAGGGGAGGTGATATGGCCATTAAATGACACATAAAGGATATCAGGAAAAAGAGCACAGAGGAGAAGAGAACCCACACAGCATCATGTGTGGGCACTGAGTGCTGTCCTCTTGTTTATTATGTGTGACAATGATAACTATGCACAGCAATCTTGCCATGTGCACACATGCAGCCTAATTGGACCATTGTCACTGAGATGAATGACACATGGTAGTATGCTTTGCATGTTTATGAGCTATTGTCAATGCTGTCAACTTGATTATAAAGGAGCTTTGTTCCAAAAGCTATGTTAATTGGGGTATCACCGCAATGTTACAGATGGCTTAAACAAGATGCTGATGAAACTGGAAATTAGAGTCTGGTTCATCACCCATCAAACCCTCCAAACTCAACAGCTGGAGTTATTTATCTCTGGAAGAAGGGAGTAGTAGATTCTATAGTCTGTAGCCAAAATCTGTCCACTCTTTCATTTTTTAATTCATACCTTCATGTAGCAAACATTATACTTCTTGGTTAAAGTCAATGTTGAGGTCTGCTATACCTACTAAGAAACAGAATAGTCTTACAATAGCATATAAGTTTGACCAGAACTCTTGCACATAATCTTTTTATTAGTAATATATTGATACCGGTATATAGACATGCTTATTTGTAGGTTAGGCTAATGTCTGAACATGTAGGAACTACATATGAAATATATATGTGAAATTTCCACAATGCCTAAATCCATTTGGATATTGTTAAAGAATTTGCTGGGCATGGTGACTCACACCTGTAATTCCAGATATTGGGAGGCAAAGATCAGGGAAATAGTATTTCAAGGCCCAAAGTAGCAAGATGACATCTCAATGACAAACATCTGGATATTATGGCACATACTTGTAATCTCAGCTACATGGAAGGCATTAAGCAGATTGCAATTTGGTAGGTCTAGGGGAAAAAAATCTGAGACTCTATCTGAAAAAAATAAGTAAAGCTAGGGACATGGCTTAAGTGGCATCTAGTCAGTGGAATGCTCTGAGTGGAAACCCCAGTACTGCAAACAGCAATATGGATTAAAAATTAATATTTATATTTTATTAATATTTTAAAGATAGAAAAAGAAAATACTGTCTAACTAATTATAAAAATGATGACTGAGGAGCACACATCTTCTCATAACTCCTCACAGAAATATCAATTTGAAAGGTCATCCACACATAAGAGATTACATTCAGGAGTGAGAAATTGCAATAACTGTAGAGCACAGCGGACAGAGGGCAGGAATGTGCTTCTCATTTCTCATGACACTCCTCCTCCAAGCCTTTACAGAGCAGACTGGAGATGCCTTCTTGTTCTAGTGTGGATCTATCATGAGTCCCAAAGATCTTTGTGGCAAAGGCTTGGTCCCCATGGTGAGGTTACTACAGAATATTTAAGAGGTTGTACTTGGTGGGAAATCTTAAATTGCTGAGAGAATGCTTGCAAAGGGGTTGATGAGATGCCAGTCTATCTCTCTTTCACATCTAGATTGCCTTTAGGCTATCATTTGCCATAGAAGGGCAAGCCAACTATATATGGAGATTTCCAAAACTGTGATACAAAATGAGCATTTTCTCTTTCTTAAACTGACATCACAGATACTTTGTTACAGTAATGGGAAACCAACTCATACATTTCTACCCCAGTAAAGAGATTAAACATCTGATACCACCATGGAACCTAGCATGAGATTCACTGCATGAACATGTAGCCTCCACAAACCCAAGCTCAGGGCCAGAACCTTTGTAGAATCTATGTCTAAAACCACTTAATATCCAACCCACACACCAAAGCAGCAAGCCAGCCACTGTGAATCTACTTATGAGACCTTCCTTCCAGCTGACCTCAACACCAGACAAGCTCTCCTGTGTCTGCAAAGCAGCAAGCCCAGCACAGACCCCACAGCATCCCCTCAGAGTTTTAGACTCAGTGGGTAGGTGAAGTGGATTCTTGTCCCAGCCTATACAAATCAACATGAAATTTATATATTCAGATTCACAAATACCAATGCAAAATTTTCAAAAGACGAATAATAAAGAATCAAAGCACATCACTATAAAAACAAATCACCAATGGTGGGAGGCGTGGCTCACTTGGTAGAGTGTTAACCAATGAGCAAAAGCATCTGGTACTGACTTTTGAGTTCTGACCTTTAACCTAAAAACAGAAAAGAAAGGAAACAAAAATAAATTACTAAAGAAGACAGAGAAGAAAGAAAACTTCAGCCAAATCATAATATAACAAAGTATGAGGTATAATTCCTTGCTTTCCATAACTACCTTAAATTTAAATAAATCAAATTCTGTTACCAAGATGTAGAGTGAAGAGATGCTGTTGCAACAGATTAACAAGAACACATAGGTTAAAAATGAAGGGAATGGAGCTGGGCTTCAGTGGCTTAAGCTGTAATCCTTGCTACTCAGGAAGCTGAGATCTGAGGATCACAGTTTGAAGACAACAGGGGCAGGAAAGTCCTTGTGACAATTATCTCCTAGTGTACACACACACACACACACACACACCACATACACCACACACACATATACATGGAGCCAGAACTAGACCTGTGGCTCAAGTGGTAGAATGAGAGCTATGAGCAACAAAAGCTAAGGAACAATTACAAGCTGGGAACTGGTGGCTCACGCCTGTAATCCTAGCTACTCTTAGCTACTCAGGAGGCTGAGATCTGAGGATTTCGGTTCAAAGCCAGCCTGGCCAGGAAAATCCATGAGACTCTTAGCTCCAATAAAAACCACTAGAAAACCGGAAGTGGCGCTGTGTCTCAAGTGGTAGAGCACTCTCCTTGAGCTGAAGAGCTCAGGGACAGTGCCCAGGCTCCAAGTTCAAGCTCCAGGACTGGAAAAAAATAGAAATGGAAAAGATATTGCATATAAAAATGGATTTAAAGTCAAAATCTATGATATGAGACAAAGGAAGAAATCATACAGTGTGATAAATCAATTCACCAAGTAGTTCAAACAATTACAAGTATGTAAGCACTCAAACCAATGGATTATGTTATTTTAGTATTAATGAAAAATAAATATAATAGCAGCAAAAATTTCAATGGCCCATTTTCAGCAATGGATATCATCCATGGAGTAATAAATACTGAAATAACAAATGTAAACCAAACAACAAAGCCAATGAACCTAACAGATAAAAGCAGAACATGCCAGTGAACAGTAGTAGCATGCACATTTTTTAAATATGGAACATACTCCCAGATGGAGTAGAAATTGCCACAAAGCAAGTCTTAACAAATTGAAGCTTAAAATTATCTCATATCTCTCCTCAATGCTGTAAAACAAACAGGACAAAAATAAAGTTAGGAAATTTATAAATATGTAAAAGTTAAACAATTCATTCTTGAGCACTAAATTGGTAAAAGGAGAAAGAAAAAGAAATAAACTCTTTTAAGAGAAATGAAAGGGGAAAATAAAACATAAGATTTTTAGCAAAATCACATGTAAGTGGGAATATTGTACTGATCAACGGCTAGCTGAAGAGTAAAGAAACCAAACTTACATCTCAAGGAGAATAAATATACCTAAATTTTGCATAAGGAAAGAAATAAGAAAGATTAAAGTAGAAACAAGAGAGTAGATAAATAATTAAAAAGATGACTGGAAGTAAGACTTTGAAAAGATAAAATAGGCAAATTTTTAGACTAAGAAAAGGCAGAATTCAAATAAGTAAAATTAAAACAGAAAAGGAATTATTTCACCTGATATAATGTAAACATTGACATTATAATTGGCAGTACTTGACAGAGCAAAATTATATGGCAACTAATATGATAATCTAGAAGAAATAGATTAATTCCTAGAAAAGGCAACTTGCTAATGCCGAAAAGTATAAAGAAAGTGGAATCTGAACAGGAAAACAGTAAAGAAAATAAAAACCTCAAAAACAATAATAAAAAACAAAATCAAGTGCCTCATGGCTTTTCTACTGTTTTGCCAAACACATATCTCTCTAATTTTCCAAAACAAGAAAGAACACTTCTAAACACATCGCACAAGGCTAGCACTAATTGATATCAAATTGAGATAGATATTTTAAGAAAATAAAATTTCAAGCTGATATCTCTACATACACAAAGTCCTGAACAAATTACAAGCAGAAGAAATTCAACAGCCCATTAAAGGACAACGCACCACAATAAAGTGGTATTTATTCCTGGGATACAAAGATGGCTACATTCATGCATATCAATATATGCAATACAGGATATTACCAAAGTGAAGGTTAAGGTCATGTGATTATATCAAGAGATGCACCAAAAAGCATTTGACATTGTACAACATCCTTTCATGCCAAAAACCTCTCATTTTTGAGTTAGATATGAATGAAGTATAACAAAATAATGAAGGCATTTTAGAGCAGCCATTGGTAACATTATATTTTAATTTTTCATCCTTTGTTCTCAGATCAAGAGTAAGACAAGGATGCTCATTCTAGTTTACTTCTATACAACATGGTACTTGAAGTCTCAAGGAATGACCATACAAATCAGAAAGGTAAAAATGACTCTTTGCAATTGATATGATCTATATAAAGAAAACACTACAGACTTCACCAAAAAACAATTCTTCTCATATAAATAAATCCAGCAAAGTTTTAGGACAAATAATTTACAAAAATAAAATAAATATGAATCATTTAATAAACAAATTAAGAAATGAATCTCATTGATAATACTATCAGAAAGTACTTAGGAATAAATTTAGCTTCCTACAACACTTTTCCTAAATTATGGTAGATTTAAGACTAGTAAAAATCCCAACTATCAGGCTGATGTTCTAATAATTGAATTAACTTGCCTTTTCAGCACATTTTCAAAGGGATACTCAAAAAGAATTGCAAAAAGACATCTGCAGAATCTGCCAACAATATATTAACACTTAGACTTACTCTCAGATTTAAAAAAATACGTTTGAAGTGACAGCAAATACCTTATTTGAAATCAGCATATATATGAATTTGAATGTCCATTAACAGCATACATACCATCTGATACAGCTGTCTTTGTTATAGAGAGGCTGATTGAATCTCTAATCAGTGTAAAATGTGTTGAAAATTAGAGTTGTGTTTCTATTATCTTGTCATTTTCTATTTTCATATTTTCACTAGATGTTTATTTTTTTAAAGCTTATATTTCATTTTCTGCCTGGATAGTATTTATTTCTTATTTCACAGTTGAACCTATCTTTGCTTTAAATCGAATAGGCTCTATTAATGACCTTATTGTATGAATTTGAGCAACAAATTTATTTTCATGGAATTTATAAACTGTTTTCTACTTACCACCCCAGGGGAGGGGAAAAACATTTGTATTTATTGATGCTTCTTCAGAAATGTTCCCAACTCTTGTTTGCAGAGAGGCAAGTGTCTGGCTGGAGTGAACATGGATGCCAGGAATCAAGTAGCTTCCCAGAGACTCTAGCTTGACATGCCTGGGAATCATCTTCAAAACCTCCTAATTACTAATTCACAGCTGCTTTAGAAATCATGGAAAATTTAGAAGCAGAAGGTTTAACTAGAAAATTAGAGGAAGAGCCCTCACACTCTCAAGTTCCTATATTGCCTTAGAATACTGAAAGAACAACTTGTTTAGTTGAGTAACTTAGCTGTTGCTCATTTGTGAGTTATACTATTAGTCAAATTCAAACAAAAAAGGGCAATGTGCTGCCAATATATGCTTTTTATTAAAAAAATAAGAACACATAGATCTAGTGCCTATATTCAGAGATCCACATAAATTACAAAGAACTCTGAAGAAAGCAAGGCAACTTATTTATAGAGTGTCCATTCCATTCTCCCATGGTGCACAGCTTTTCTTTACCAACAGGAGGTCTTTGAAGAGGGGGTCAGAGAGAACTGGCAAAAATGTTCTCTTGTCAGTCATTGTGACTTGTTTCCCATACATCTCTACTGTCCCATAGGGAACTTAAATAAGCCCTCCATAGGATGCATGGATGTATTAGTATTAGTGTCGTAGAGTTGTAGCTATTATCTAAAGATGTGACTTTCAACATGATTCTGCCACTGACCACTTTAATCATGTTAGAGGAACCTCTAAACTCTCAGGACCTCTTCTACCACTAAAAGAAAAAAAAGAAACAGTGAAGACAACTTATTTATGAAATTTTCCAGAGTTAGAGAACTACTTGAAGTGATTGCACTGTAAATAAAATTAGAGCTACTTAAAATATGTCAAGGAGAAGGCATGTAGGAAAGTAGATATGAATGAGAAGTTACAGATGACCACAGTAGAAGAATAGCTGGCAAAGTGTCTGTAGTCATGGTGGATGTGACTTATTAGTGGATGGAACAAGCTCAGACACCTCAGATCTTCAGAGTGATCTGTGTATCACACACGTTGTCTTGGTCTGTGAAGATTGTACCGTTGAAGGGAGAGTCCACAGGCCAAGAAAGGAGGGAGGAGAACAGAGAGAGCCTGCCATGAAATCCCTCAGATCTTTTATATGGGTGGGAGTTGTGAAATGCTTTTTGCATCTATAATTAGGGAATGAAGTGGAGCAGATGGCTACAGCACAGTTATAATTAAAGTATAATGCACAGTAAAATCACCTTGTGCAGCCAGTGATACATCCCAGCCAGAAAAAAAAAATCTTCATTCTCCTGAACTGTGCTTTTAAGCTTGTTCTTAGGGCAGCAGGGAAAAGCTACTGCATCATGAAACTGATTTCACAGACTTTGTGTACCAGAAGTTCCGTTTGCAAATTCTGGATTGCTGTGTATTAAATTATATAGCACACAGAGGCAGCAACTTTCAAATGAACATGATTGTCAAAATCAAGGCACATACTTCCCTTTAATGGTATTGAGCTAGTGGGCTGCAGCATAGCTTCTTGGGTAAAGAACTTGCTTCAAACTTTTCAGCTGCAATGGTAAATAAGATCTGAAAGATGAACATAAATATGTGAAACAGAAGGATCTCTTTGTTCCAGGACATAGTTGCTAGGCTGGAAAATAGTTACGTATTGGGGAAAGCACATCCATAGATTTCTAAAATCCAAAGGGTTATTTCTCTTCTTTCTAGATAAACAGTATTACAGCAATGGAACAAGTATTGGGTTTAAACAGCACTGTGGTTGTAATTTCAATTTCCTGTGTGTTTTTAAGCCAGTCCCCTACCCTATAAAGTGAGAAAGTTCGATTAGTTAAGTTTCTGTATTTTTCCTCCTATTCTATCTCTTGTTCTTCTATTCCTTTTCCTCCTCTTCGTTTCCCTTCTCTTCCATCTCCTTTGCCTCCTTCTTTCCCTCTCCTCTTCCTCCTTGTCTTCTTTCTTAATCTTCTTCTCCCTGTGCTCCTTCTCCTTTCCTTCTTTTTTTTTCTTTTCCTTTTTTTTATTGTGAAAATACTGTACAGAGGGGTTACAATTACATGGGCAAGACAAAGAGTACATTTCCTATCAAGCACTGTAGCCTGGTCCTTTGTTTACCCTTCCCATCCCTTCCCATCCTCCCCCCCCACCCCCCCACGTCCTTTCCTTCTTATCTTCCTCTTCCTCTTTCTTCTCCTCCTTTCCCTTCTAATCTTCTTCTTTCTTTTCCTTTTTCTCTTCCTCTCTTCTTCTTCCTCCCTTTCTTTCTCACTTACGTTTCTCTTCAGATCAATTTTCTCTATAGTAATGTTACTCTTGACAATTTTGCTCATTTTTAAGAGGAACATGATGAGCAGAAATTGTCTCTCCTTTGATACATGCGTTATTTTATTTTGTTTTCAAGGAAGTTGAGAGATTGGTGATAAATTATTACTGTTATTCCTGTGCCATAAATCACTTGACATCCCGTGTATGCAGTAAGTAGATAGTTTCTGTGACTTTTTCAACACTAGTTGCTATTGCTTTTATGGACATAAGAAACACAATTCTGAAGTCACAGATTTTTTTCCCTATTCACTGATTTATTTCAGTATTTCAGCTATTTATTTCCATCCTTTGTGTATTAAGCTAATTTTTGTTACTTTAAGGAAATTGGCTCCATGACTCAAAGCCAACAGCTCTTAGCACTCACCTGGAAATTACAAGTATTGCTTCATTCTCACAATAGTAAAATTTTAAAAAAGAAGCCTAAGATAAATCAAACAAAATTCCTTTTAATTTCGGCATCTAAAAGCAGCATGTTAACCACGTCTACTGACAAGGTGTTTGGAACTTCTGAGTAACTGAATGGGTGACACAACACCAAAAACAAATGTACTTTCTTTAAGAAAGAATCACTATTCCAAAGGATTTTACACCATTCCAATCCTCCCCTGCATATTCCATATGTTAGTTAACAAAATGAATACCAGAAAGTTGGATTTTTTTTGTTGTTGTTGTTGGAAGATACAGTGTGAGCGCAGGGTAGGGGACAGACACATGGAGAGGGGAAGGTTGGGAGAATGCAGTTCTATGTACATATGAGAAAATGAAATGAGGTAAACTGGGGGGATAGATAAATTGAGGTGATAGGTTAGAGGAGATGAAGGAGAATGATGAGAGGAGCGACATTGACTAAGGTGCACAGTACTCACGAGCATTAATGTGACAGGTTGAATTGAAGCCCCTTTTTATAATGACCTAAATATAATAAAAAAACAAGATAAAATTAAAAAGTGAGCATTTTTAATAAAATTGGTATATATTTTAAACATTTCAATTTAAAATATTGATGCTCCACTGAACATTAATTATTAATTTAATTAGTTTAAATCAAAATGTATTATAAAACCCATAAACCAATTTATAGAGTCACACAAATCACTCTATTTGCTGTTAAAATACAAATTTGAATTTGGTAACAAAAAAGGAGGGAATTAACAGAGAAAGAAAAAAGTGACTGTTTCGGAGGAGCAATGTTCCAAGAACATTCTCTTTGAAATCAGATGGTCCTGAGACTGAATCTTAAATCTGCCCCCTCTTGGTGCTCAGACTTTGCAAAACACATAGAAAAGTTTAAAAAGGAAATCTGTAACCTAATCAAATATTTTTGGGAAAGTACCAGATATTTCTAGAAATTAAAAAAGTGAAAAGTTAAAAAGATCTCAGTAGATGAGAGAACTTAGAGGTCAAATACAAAGAAATGACTCCAAATGAAACATAGAGGTTAGAGATGACAATGAAGGAATCCAGGTGTGCTGGTATATGCCTGCAAGCAGGTAGTATGTGTTGTTGTTGTTGGGTTTTGTTTTTTTTTTTTAACAAGAGGGATTTTTTTTCTCTCCCTCTATCTTTCTTTCTTTCTTTTTTTTTTTTTGTGTCCGGTCGTGGGGCCTGAACTCTGGGCCTGGGCACTGTCCCTCAGCTCTTCAGCTCAAGGCTAGCGCTCTACCACTTGAGCCACAGCGCCACTTCCGCTTTTTTCTTTTTGCTTATGTGGTGCTGAGGAATGGAACCCAGGGCCTCATGCATGCAAGGCAAGTACTCTACCACTGAGCCACCTTCCCAGCCCAGGTAGTATGTGTTTGAAACAAGAGGATTGTGAGTTTGAAGCACTATCTCAAATAACGAAGTGAAATAGAAGTACGAATAAGACAAGAATACAATAGTTTAAAGATGTAGGCTAATCATTTTCTAGTAGGATGTGAGACAACTAATAGTATTGAAAAGCTGAATAAACCCAATATTGCTCAAATAATGAGAAATTAATCTAAGTTTTCTTTTTTTTGTTGTTGGTTGTGGGGGTTGAACTCTATCTAGGTCTGGGCATTTTCCTGAGCTCTTCAGCTCTACCACTTGAGCCACAATGCCACTTCCAGCTTTTTCTGCCTATGTGGTGCTGAGGAATCAAACCCAGGGCCTCATACATGCAAGGCAAGCACTCTACCACTGAGCCACCTTCCCAGCCCTCACTCTGAGTTTGATACATTGTAATAAAACTTCAGAGAGAGGACTATGGAATAAAAATATGTTCTGTCTGAAACCAGTTGATGCAGTCTGCAGGAGAAATTTTTAGATAATTATGAAAGCTTGATTTATACATTTCAGATAACCACTGAAACTTTATTATTAATAATAAAATCAATCTAAAAATAGGGAAAAGGAAAACATATATAAATCTTACCATCCAGACAACAGTTTTACAATGCAAAATACCTTCTCTAACATTCTAAAATGTTGATGCATGGACATAATATTCTTTGAAGAATAACTTCTATATTTTACAACTACAGGAAGAGCAACTTGGAACATCACAATGTTTAATTTCATTGGATTCTGCAAGCCAATTTCATCCACCTTAACGACTGTTGTTTTTCAGTTTGCTCTACTATTTTAAAAGTTCCAAAGGTTTCCTCACTAGAGATAAGCCTAATATTTTATCATGTACACTTTGATATTATGGAAACAAGGCCACATTGCCATCCTGGATAGACTGAAGACCCCAATTTATTCATGAGAGAGCATCAGATAACTATGAATTGAAAACACTTAAGAAATTACATAGGGGAGTCCCCCAGTGTTAAGAGCATGCCCTCTCAGAGTGACACAGAACATGGGTGACTAAAGACATCTAAGAACAACTGCATGGTGACATCCCACATCAGTCCCAGAGCAAGATGAAAGCTATTACTGCAAAAATGGGTGAAATATTTGTGGAATCTGGAGTTTCGTGAATGTTGACTTTAAAATCCTGCTACATAGAAGCTGCATGAAGTCATTGGCCACTCCTGGACTGTTTTCACAACCTTTTTCTTCATTAAAAACAATTTCAAAAATTTGAAAAAAGTAATCACAAAAGTCAAGTATATAGAAGATTTGGAGAAGGTCTCCATTATTCATTGCAGCTTTACCTGTTATAATAATTACTTCTAATTAAAATTAAAATGAGTTTAATGATAGTAAAATGGCTAAGTAAAAGGATATGTTTTAAACCAGTAGGTATGAAATAGTTACATTGCTTTCTAGAGCTATTATTAGTTTATAAAAAATATTATAAGGGCAAATAAGAAACAGAACATGACATGTAACAGAGTTTCTGTCATAATGAGTGTATTGTACATATATTTTAAATTTTACACACAGTAAGTAGTATGCTTTTGGACAAAATCCAGAAGGAAATGTCAAAATTTAGACAGTGGTGAGCTACTATAAAATTATGTTTTTTCTCTTCTATACATTTACAGTGAGCATAACATATTTTTGAATAACATGTAGCCTCACAAACAATTCTAATATTGTAATATATGGCACTAGAAGGCTAAAAACATGATAAAAACATAATTGAATTCAAAGAACCTACAATAAGAGTTAATCCCTACAAAGAAGGAGAGATCTTAGCTTGGGATAGAGTGTGTAAAACTTCAGTTTCTTTTTCTCATCCTTCCAGAGCATCTGCCATCAGAATTCTAGAAATGAGTTTTCTGGCAATTACTTCTTTAGTCTGTGGACTTGAATTCTGCACACATGATCAACTATGTTTCCTAAAGTACAGATATATTTTACAGTTAGAAATACAAGCAAGGCAATGAATGATTCAATTGAAGCAATGATGAATCCAAATTTTACTAACTGCAGGTTATATATATATATGTATATATATATATATATATATTTACATTTTTGGATGTTTAGTGAGCTTGACTTTGTTCATTTGTACCTCATTTCCAAACAAATTTAAGACAGAGTGACTTAATTAACCGCTATCTGCATAAATTGCTCCTGAAGTTATTTTACTCAATGTCTTTTAATTTTTGACTTTCAGAGTTCTAATGAGCAAAGCCATAATTTGTTTCCTAAACACTAAACTCGTATTACTTTTTAGAAATGCAATTGAGTATTTTAATATCTTTACATAGAAACCCTCAATCATACCACTTTGATATTAACTTCGGAAGATTACATTTTTTTTAAAAAGTTCACTAATTCTCTGCCTCTCGATAATATGTAATAATGTTTCCTCCAAAATTTGGAGCAACTAGTATAATTAATTTATTTTCACCTTTGTGCAGTACTGGGGATCACACTCAGGGATTTGTACTAACTAAACCAATACTCTACCACTGCCCTATGGCCTCAGCACATTAATTATAAATTTAATGGGTGCTTTGAAATCTTAGACACTCAGGAGGCTGAGAACTGAGAATTGCAATACAGAACTAGCTCCAGGAACTAGCCCAGGCAGACAAATTGTAGAGACTCTTATCTCTAAATAACCACAAAAAGCCCTAAGTTGTCTGTGGCTCATATGGTAGTGTTAGCTGTAAGTTAAAAAGCTAAACAAGAGTATATAGTCCTGAATTCAAACCCTAGTACCGAAACAATTAATAATAATGATAATAATATCATAACAACAATAAAAATTAATAATGATGATGAGTATAAGAGTTTCAATCTCAAGATTCAGGGAGAAAATTCTATTGTTTCATGTGATGATTCTTCCCCCTTTTTTATTATGAAATTGGCATACTGTCAATTGTGCCAGGCCAATTGTAACACTGAATCATATATTTTTTGAATTCATCATTGAGGTGTTGGTGTGTGAAAGAATATATATGGGGGTAAATGGTACTGATATATTTTTGAAAATCTCTGGAGAATCTAAGAGGGAGATATTGTAGTGCATCACCCTGTGGGAAGAGGTTTGTTGGAAGCATCATTATCATTAAGAGGTTAGGTTAACATAAAAGTTCCTTACCTCTTTAGAACTACTCTTCAACGTCTTTCCACACATGAGTGGCAGGTGCGTTTCACATAGCACAGAGCAGATGTGAACCAAGTGTATTTATATGAATGATTTCTCTTTATTCTTTTGGAAAACAATAATATTCAATGTGTTGACACCATAACAGAGCAGAAGCGAGAACTGAGTTAAGAAGTTCCCAGTGGAGTGTGTCATTACCACTCACTGAAAGTTTAGCAATCCAGTGGCCCACAATCAGACTTAACAAATGCTCTCCAGCACACTGTGGTCCTTTGGGATGAATGGTCCTGTATTACTACTAAAACCACAGCAACTTCTCTGACTCAACAAGTCTCAGTGAGACTTACTCCCTTTTCTTTTTCATCACTTTTCATCTCTTTGAAAGAAATCTAATGAGGGAAGGAAAACTGTGAGAGAACCAGAGAAAGGGTGACATTGTCCAAAAAGAAAAGTACTACTTATTTGACTTATGTAACTGTAGCCCCTCTGTACAACACCTTTGTAATAACAACTAAAAACTTAAAAGAAATCCAATAACTGTAGTTATCCATTCATTCATACATTTAATTTCCCTTCGTGTCTTTGGTTGGCTTGCTTTACTTCAATGTCTCCAGTGTCTTCCAAAGAACCAAAGCTCTGATGAAATATATTTAATCTGAAATTGGCTGTAAAAGTTGGCTTTTAAAGCTTGGATGTGGCCAGGCACTGGTGGCTCACGCTTGTAGTCCCAGCTACTCAGTAGGCTGAGATCTGAGGATCATGGTTCAAAGCTAACCTGAGCAGGAAAGTCCGTGAGACTCTTATCTCCAATAAGCCACTAGAAAACCAGATGTGGCACTGTGGCTCAAGCAGTAGAGCACTCACCTTGAGCTGAAAGTGTAGGGACCCAAGTTCAAGCCCAGAGTTCAAGCCCCACAGCTGACCAAAAAAGAAAGAAAAAGAAAAAGAAAAGATTGGATGTGGTCAAAGATAATTGAGAGGTGTGACACAGGGGAGTAAGCTCTTAGTATTAACTCAGTACAGATTACCTGAAAGATAGGTGCACATGCCACCTGTGTTTGAGAAAGCAGGTCAAAATGTCAGACATTGGAATGCTAGCTGTGAGAGAAGGGCTGTGTCATCCACCCACAGAGCTACTTTCCCACCCAAGTGTAGACAATTCAGTTCATTCACAAGCTAGGTGAGGGCCTGCCTTGATCTGTATTGTTATTGATCCAAATGATGATTATATAGTTTCCTAAAGGATCCTCTGACAGGTAGGCCAGAATAATCCTTTTTAAATGCTAACTGGACCATATCATATCTCTAGTTAGAAACTTCCTAAAATTCCTCATTACTCTTTGAGTAAGAAAAGGCAAGATATAAATTGGCTCCTGCACACTTATGTCCTTTCTTGTACCACATCCCCTTATTCACAGTGTCTTCTTCCAGTCCTTGGAACACTCCCATTCTTTGCCCGCCTCTTTGTTCTCTCCTCTTTGCATACTCTCCTCCTCACTCTTCGCCTGGTTCCATCTTTCACTACTACAGAAAGCCTTTATTATTTAAAGTAAGTTTACCTCTCCTGCCTGTCCTCCTCAGGTTACATAATTTCATACATAGAATTCCAGGTTCCCAGTATGGCAGTTGCTACATTGCCAATTTTTTGGGGGGGGAGGGTCGATCATGGGGCTTGAACTCTGGGCTTGGGCACTGTCCATGCACTTTTCAGCTCAAGGAGAGTGCTTTATTGCTTGAGCCACAGCTCTGCTTCCAGTTTTCTAGTGGTTTACTGGTGATAAGAGTCTCATGGACTTTCCTGCTTGGGCTGGCTTTGAACCTTGATCCTCAGATCTCAGCATCCTGAGTAGTTAGTATTACAGGCCTGAGCCACCAACGCCCAGCCATAATTTTACATGTTTACTTCTTGAATCTATTTTTCCTGAATTCTGATACACATTAGCCTGTGATACAAAAATCTTCAAACACCATTCCTATTCTCCTACATCCATCCTCTGGATCTCCTTGCTCCAATCTTGCTATTCTTTTCTTCCTCAATCATTGACAAGAGAGCCATGCCATTACATGTCAGTGCCCAGGCACCTATTTATTTTATTACCTACCTCAGGCCATGTCTCCTTCTTCACAAAGTGGATAACCAGGTTCATTCTTCTCAGATCCACCCTTTGGGAAGATTTCTTCTTTCTAGTGTCTTTCAAAACCATTCCCAAATGTTGATAGCTGTCCAGTTTAAGCCCATCCACAACACAATTTGACCTGCAGAAGAACACATGTAGTCTAAGATAACCTCAGTGGCATATAACGTGATGTTCTGTGGGTTGACCAAACAACCTAGATACCTTCAGCTCACAATATGACAAAAACATAAAAGTGATTCAGCTCTCAGGGGAAAGAAAAGAAAAAAAAACTTCAAATGAATACTGACTCATTAATTCTGATCCTCCTTTATCATTGAAATAAAGAAGAATACATTTCCCAAATCAATGACTGTATTATGTACTTGAAAATGTGTTAGTCTGCAACAGTAAAGATATTGCTTCCCCTTAGAAGTCAGACTACCACTTAAATAAGATTTCAAGGGTCTGCCCTCAAATCTCTAGGATCTATCCCAGATGTTCAAGATTCATGTACAGAAAATTAACAGGTAAATGATAAAATCTGTCCCATAACATTCTTGCAGAGCCACATTCTTTTCTACTTAATGAAAAACTAATATGCTTGATATTTATGATGTTTCTTTGTACATGTACTTTGTATATATACTCCCACTGGACATGTAGGAGTAGCGAGAGACAATGATTTCCACTTCATCTGTTCCATTCTGATAGATCTTACTGTAAAGGCCAAGAACTCAAGGTGAGTATCATTCTAGTCACCAATTTTATTATTAACATATAAACCCTTGACGCTGGAAAAAAAGAAAAAGAAGGGGGTTCCAGATTCAGTGGACTCACTTTAAAGCTAGATTTTTAACAGTATTTGTTACATGATGATATGAAATCCTACTATAGCAGAAATCCATGATTACACTTGGAGGTTGTCTGGATATTAGAGTCAGCAATAGTCTCTGTACCTGCTATAACTACCCAACTCAATAACAGTAGTAAAAATATATCTATACAGTGTGAACAATCAAATATGAATGCAAATGTGGAGACTGCTCTTTAAAGAACTTGATTTAAAATTTCAGGGCAGTGACAGTAGGTCATTAAATGATCTATGATACATACAGTGACCATCCCTGAACTATTCATGTCTGCAGATCAATTTAGAGAAGACTGAAAGGATAGCTAGAGTATTGTCTGTTATATGGTTCTTTTCCCCTAGAAATCTAAACATCACATCAGTCAATAGATTCTAGATGTATAAATTGGCACCAGTCAAGGAATTCAATAAAGGACTATGATTTTGTATTGATATAACCACTCTCAGCCTCCCATTTTCCCAGTTTTGATCACTTTTTTTTTTCTGGCTACAGGTGTGAAATATTCTACCCTTTGAAATGCCATGTTCTAGTTATGATCTCCACAACTCCTTGAAGATCAAGCTTCATTAGCCATGCCTCTAGTCTTTCTGTCCATTATGGCAATTACACCTTTCTGATACCCTTCAGGAAAATATCATCACTTGATATCTATTTCTTGAGGCTAGAAAAGCTCTATCCATGTGAATATTTACAAACCCAACTCTGTAGTCAATTCTCTTACTACCAGGTATAAGCTACTGAGAAAAGCCAGCACTGATGTTGGCTTCTCAGTGATCCTATTACCCTTTTATCCAGCATGTTCATGATAGCTGTGGTCAATTTTACGTTTGTACTCTTGGCCTGTCCATCTGACATCCTTCCCTGGTGGATCTGTTGGTTTTACATTGTGTATCTATTCCGACTAATCTACTTTATTTTCATTTTACCATCATGTGCTTCATCTTCACTCAACCTTGTTTGTTTTTCCAAACTTTTAATATCAATTTACATATCCTGGGTTGTCAGTAGCAGTAAGTTAAAGCTTGTAATCATAAGAAAATGTACCCAAGTTAATGAGCTTTTTATTATATCTTCTTATTTTCCATCCCAATCAATGAAGCACAATAAAAATCCAACCCTAATATATCCTTGTCTTCTACTAGTACATTCTTCCTAACTCTGGAAACCCCTTTGGTATGTTATTGCTGCTTTCCCTTGCTATGACTAGCATATCTCAATCTGAGTTCTGCTAGGAGTTAACCATGGGTATGAGTCTGACAGCCAAGAGAAGTGACAGATGAACTCTTGAGGTGGGGTACCTGTTGACTTACAGGAAAGCTACATTTTGAACACAGGGGATTGACAGCTCATCTAGGATCTGAGAGTTTAAGAGAGTCTTCAGAACCAATGTAACAGAGGAATCCAATGTCCTCATACTATAATTCAGGATAACAGCTGTTCTAAACAGCCTTTGCTAAGTAGTCAAATGCTTTTTGAAGCTTTGTGATTTTAACTGCCAGGTTAGTCTGATACTTAGTTGTGTTTGTTCTTGAAAAGAGGCTCTTGTACATGAAGAGACCATCTGGCTCTTTCATTTAGCCTTTAATGGGATGCTAAGAGCTCTCATGCAGTATCTCAACATCTATGTTGGGTGTCAATAAACTGTTGTAATAACCATACAACACTGTTGTCCTTGTAGGGGCTGTTTTCTTTGTATCCCCTCAAAAGACTAAATCTTAGTACCTATAAGATTCCACCCCGCCAGTGGGTGTTTTCAGATCAATGTGAATGAAATCTCCAACTAGATTCTTACTTTCAACCCAGAACAAGCCATATTGCATACACCTCAGAAGATAAGACTAATTGCAGTCCTAAAATTTCAACTTCCTTCCCCAATTTTGGATCCCTCTCAGTATCTCCTATATCACTCTTTGCCTGTTAAGAAACAAAACTAAAGAAGCAATTGAACATGCAAGAGAGATATGCAACGGGATACCTGTGAATAGCTGTGAATGGTAAGGGAGGGAGCAGAAGAGAGGCACCTTGGAGGATAATGAATCCACTTTCTTCAAGTCATGAAGAAGAAGAATGGATGGAGTAAAAACACATTCAGATGGAAGGACAATTTTAAGAAAGGTTTGGCCAAGCCAGTGAGACAGTCTCCACTCAGAATCACCCATCAGAGTTGTCTCATGTGCCTCTAGAGTGAACCTAGTTTAGCAACCCCACCAGGTTCAATCAATGACAAGAAACAGCCTAGAGGAAGTTGGTCCTCAGTGGAAAAAGCAATGTGTGTCCAAGGAGCAGCAGTGTGTTGCCACCCATCATATGCTCTGCAGTGTGAAATACTGCTCTTTAATCTAGCAACTTTTGTCACAAAATTCCACTCTCATTAGCTAGCCCATTGAAATACTCTGTATACCACCCTACACTCTCATAGTACATGTCTGGGTATACTTCAGATTAAGGTATGTATAACGTGTTCCTGTTCTTTTTTTCTCTTTGGTAATAGGGCTCACACTCAGGGCTTCTTATTCACTATTCTTGCTTGTTCATTATTGGCATTCTATTACTTGAGACCAAATCTCCAATCTGGCGTTTTTCTAGTTAATTAGAAAACTAATGTTTCTGCCTGAGCTAGCTTTGAACCAAGATCCTCCAAGTTTCTGTTTCCTGAGAAACTATAATTACAGATGTGAGCCACTGGCACCTGACAGTTTTCCCAACAGTTAGCATGTTTCTTTCCTTACAGCTTCCCAAGACAGACAATACAGAAACTGAGATAGATCCCTTTTAATACCATCTGTATTATTTGGCAGCCATGATGTTTCAATTCAGTTGTAGGTGTTCTACCATTGGAGCCACTACTCCTTCCTTTTTTGCTTTTGTTATTTTTCAAGTACAGTCTCACTTATGGTAGCCTTGGACTGTCATCCTCCTATCTACTGTATCCTACATAGATGACAAACATGTACCACTAAATCCATCTTATTGGTTGAGATGAGATTTTGGTAACATTTAGCCTAAGGCTGGCATTGAACTGTGATAGTTCTAATGTGATATTAGAACTAAGATCACTTTCCTTTTCATATACAAATACTCAAGCTAAAAATTCCCCAGAAATTATTTTTGATGGTTATTTCTTGTTGGCTAGCAGTCTTTTTGTGTATGAAATCCATGGTCTTGCATATTCGAGGAAAGCATGAAATCGCTTAGCTACATTCCCAGAACTTGGACTTTTTGACTTGCTATGTTTCCCTGACTGGCCTTGGACTCTCTGGCTTCAAATTCATTGCCTGCTAATCTAGACTTCCAAAGTGCAACACTAAAGCTGGTAGTTATTTCTTCAGGCAAAAAAGATGTATATATACATACTGTATACTTTTTTCAAAACAACATAAAACATGAAGAAAATTCTTTGTCCATTTCATGATCAAGAGATAATAACTATTAAGAGTCCATGAATTGCCTTTGCGATATTTCAAGCCAGGATACAATAAAGACATTTGCACACCCATGCTCATCGCTATACTCTTCATGAAAACCATATTTTGGAGACACCTCAGATACCCTACAATTGGATGATTGAATCAAGAAAATGCCATACATATATACAATGGAATTTTACTCATCTATCAGAAAGAATAATGTTATGTCATTCTCAGGGAAAGGGATGGACCTAAAAAGATAATTAAGTGAAGGCTCAGGCTCAGGGAGAGAAACAGTATACGAATTCTCATGTATGTGGAAACTGGATCTAAAATACAAGATAACATATACATGTATGCATATACACAAAAACAAACTGATGACATAATTGGCAGATTAGTTCAATGGTATAACTCCTCTGAAATGTTAACAATTTAACAAAATAAGCACAAGGAAGTAGGAACATATTTGGGAGCGAGGAGGGAAAATGGGTGCTACTAAAATAGGAGAAAAGATGGACAAATGTGGGCATTGCATTCAGTGTGCATTATGTAAAAATTGACCTATGTAACTTGAGGAGAGTGGAGAAGGAAAAATAGGGAAAATGACAGAAGAGGTGACATTAAGATGCACTGTACTCATAAGATGTCTTATGAAATGGTAAACTCTGTACAGCTACTTAAAAATAAGAAAATAGTTTGTGAATTGCCTTTGTTCTGCCTTTATGATACATGTTCTGCATCATGAGTATACTGCAGAGAATGCTTTATTTCTCCATTAGAGCATTGATTTTTATTTTTACAAATAATTTTGCTTTGCTTGTTTAGAAAGCAGGGAAAAAAGAAAATTAGAGAAGAAACTTGACTAATAGGTTACCTTTTGGATATGCATATATACAATTGAAATATTTGTATATAAGCATGTAAAATTCAATAGTTAAAGTTAAAACATTAATATTAAACCACAAATATTTACAATATATTATTCATATCATATATAAATATGGACATACTTTATATTTTTATAACTAAATACATGTACTGCATACAGTACATATGCACACATATTCACATGTGTGTATGTTTATTACATATAATATTTATATGTATCTATATAAATATCATCAGTCTATTTTTGACATATGTATCTATTTTCTCTCTGATCACATTTTCTATATTTACACATATTCTAGATCTCATGATACACAAAGATAGCTTTTAACTTGAAAAAATTCATTCATGATCACTATAATAATATTAATAGCAGTGCAGTTCCATGGTAAAAATTATTCATTATATTCAGAAATATAATGTCAGAGATAATTAAACAGGAATCATTGAGGTAAGGTAGATGGGTAAGTAGAATGGGTAAATAGGGTGTTAACTCACCAAAGCAAACAAAAAGTAATCCTGTTTTTAGACTCAGTTTTAATTTACCATATAAAAGCTTGACACAGAGGGACTGATGGAAAGAAATTGCAATCAAGGCTTCTCATGGACATCCCCTGTCAGGATGCCCTGAGAATTATTTCCATCCCACAGAAGCATTTTATCAGTGTTTCCACCTCCACCTGCTTAGCAGTGCGTACAACCCTGATTTCAAAACAAGCAAAGTTCATATTCTTGACTCGTGACCCAAATGTGGGTGCTCTTTATGAGCTCGTGCCTTTCTTTAGGGACTGGCATTTGTGGGATTTATAACAGGCTAAGTGAATCGGAAAAAACACATGGAGGGATGTGTGCTAGAAACCATACATAAGACAATTAAGAGTTAAAATATAGGATGTGAAGGGTAAACAAAGGAGGAGGCTGCAATGCTTGATAAGAAATGTACACATTATCCTGCCCATGTAATTGTAACCCCTCAGTACAGTATGTTCACAAAAAAATAAAATTAAATTAAAAATGAGTTAAAATATATGCAGAGGATGGGCCTGAAGTGGCTGCTGTGTCAAACTATGGCAATAACTTTAGGGAAATTGGTTTACATGAGTTCAGATCATGGTACTATTGGGCAGTTCAGATCATGGATCTATTGGGCAGACAACTATTGGGCAGTACCAAATGATTAATGCACTCCAGCTGTCTGTCTGTCTGTTTCTGTCTGCCTGCCTGCTTGTCTCTCTCATAGTGCCAGTACTAGTGCTTGAACTCAGGGCCTATTGGGCACTGTCCCTTAGTTTTTTCTCTCAAAGCTAGCACTATATCACTGGAGTCATAGCTCTACTTCCAGTTTTTTTGGTGGTTAATTAGAGATAAGAGGGGAAAGCAAAGGTGGGGGTAACAATGCTCAATAGGAAATGTACTCATTACCTTACTCATGTAACTCTAACCCCTCTGTACAGTATCTTTACAATAAAACATATATTTAATAAAAACAAGTAAAAATAAATTAAGAAAAGAATTTCATGGACTTTCCTACCTGGGCTGACTTTGTACTGAGATCCTCAGATATCAGCCTTCTTAGTAGCTCAGATTACAGGGGATACCCCGCAACTCAGCTGTCTCTTCTTGTGTAAATGGATAAAAGTACTTTCGACTCCATTTACCTCCTAAGGATTTTAGTGCTTATCTAAGTAGGTAATGTACATAAAATATTTAATGAATGAGAATAAGCACAGAAATTCTGGTTTTGAAAACGTTATAAATAAAGGGAAGAGATTTAGTTTTATTCACCTTTATTTTCTCAAGAGTCTTTTCGATGCCAAGCACAGCATAGGCATTTAATTAGAGTGAATGGCTGAGTGAATGGCTTCAAGTCTGGCTTGCACCCGAATCCTTTACAGGCTACAGCCACTGATGGTACGATCATGTCATGTTGAGTCTCAGCTTCCTCACACAATAAAACCGAGGTAATGACCCACACCTGTCCCAGACATTGATTTCTCACGACAATTGGAAGGCTGAGATAACGTCTGTGAATGTGTTCCGTAAAATCTAAGCGAGTGAGAAAGGCTTGTTTTTAAGCCATTCTATTTGCTGGAACTTTTCTTGTCAGTACATAATATAAAAAATCCCTTTGTTACTTAGTGTATAATTTATTTTTAAATAGGCATTTATAAATATTTCTAGCCCATCTTTACAAGTTGAGTTCCATAGGTAAACACGGTATTTCAGGATGTTAGCAAAAAGAAATCATCTTGCCATAAAATTCAGAATGTGCAGATTCTGGCTCATGCTAATCTTCTCTCCTGCCAGGAATACAGCTTTTATGATTTCCTAAGGAAAAGCACTGAAACAATAGGGCATAAATTTGTGAATGTGTGTCTGGGGAGAATTTCAGACACAGCTGTCTCTGTGGAGCTCAAGCCAACCACAGAAAAGCAAATAAAAATATTGCAGTCTCTTCTCTCCCACCTACACATGTGCTTTATGAATGCCAGTAAACATCTTATCTCATCAGTGTTAATCAGACAGCAGGTACACCAGACGAAAGCCCAGCAGGCAAATTGGTCATCAGTAACTCAAGGGTACAGCTATGTCACAGTCATTCTTCTGTCTGTAAAGTTTAAGATGCAGGAAGGGAAAGAAAATCATCCTCCATTTTATAGGAAGCCATTTGAACATAGGAATTGGTTTTAATTGATTTACTGGTTATGAACAATTCTGAACATACTGAATCTATTAATCAATTATTCAATAAATGACTTCTATATATCTTTGTAAGTATTGTAACAGAAACCCACAAGAAATTCAGGTCTTATTACAATGTCATCTCTGGATGTTCATTTGCAATGAGAAAATCACATTCAAGTACAAAACTAGAAAGCTAGTTTCAGTGTATTTTAATATTAAAATCATTTCAACAGATATTTACTTTTATATTTATAATATGCTATGTGTAATGAAAGTCTAGGCTATTAGTGGGAATTACAATTCTATCAAAGCTCTTCTTAGAACTTCACAAATTCATGACCCTTAAACACAAGTGTAGAACTAACTTTTTGTTACCTATACTGAAAACAATACTTTCCTTGGTTTCCTTTTCATTTTCTTACCTTTGATCTACATGTTTTTATTTAAATTAAATATAGTATAAAAACATGGTTGCACCCTAAATTATTTTAAGTGTACAGTTCAGTAATAATATATTCATATTGCCATGCATTTGATCTATAACCATTAAATTGCCATTCTTTAGTACTCCCCCCAATAATCTTGCACATGTACTTTTTATTTTTGTATTTTATAATCTACAACAAATAACATGGAAACAATTTAATTGTTATAATGATAGATTAATAGATGGATTATCTTTAAAAAATTTTAAGAAGTTCACCTTGACAGAATCAAAGACCCCTGGAGTTAAATACAATCTTTTACGTCATATTTTTTTTTAAGTTTATGTTCTAGTTATAGCCCAGTCTCAGACTTAACATGGATACTTACTGTTTGTGGCATTTCATACGTTTGTGTTCCTACAACCCATAAATATCATCAAATCTACTTATACATTCCTATCATAAATGACCATAGCATGCCTAGTATATTTATAAATGTATATGAGAAAACTTGGAATTTGAATAAATAATATTGACATTATTGACGTTGCTGTCCACAATTTTACATGCCTGATAAAAGGAGCCATGCAAACAATTCCCCTGCCAATTACTGTAGGAGATATTAATGTTGTGATATGGCCTCCAGCCAGATCCTTCAGTGACTTCATCCACAAAGGTTAGGACATGGGCAGGAAGGGAATCCCAGGTAACAATTTGTATACTTGGAAGAGTAGCTCTCATTTAACTCTACACAAAGGAAACTGAAAACTACCTAAACACATCCTATTAAATCCAAGGTAAAACTGGTCTTCATCAACTTGTCTTTGACTGCACTGGAAAAAACCCCACAACTTTTCCACCTTAACCCCATATGAGACAGAAGGTAAAAAAGAAGAAGAAGATGGAGTAGGCCAAGACAATAATGTTAAAGAAAATTATAAAGCATTTCACACTCATGTATTTGACAAAACCATGACAATGAAATATAGGAACTATATTCCTTCCTAGGACTTTGAAAGGGACTATGCAGTTTTTAGCATTTAAAATTTTTAGGTTCAGAGCAAATTTGCTTATAAGACCCAGGGAAAACACATTGTTGAGCATTGAAAGCCAAGCAATTCCTGATATGACACACTGAGATGGACACTGTCTCACTTACGTGATGTTTCTACTAAAAGCGCATAACTGAATCTAACGATGAGGAAATACCAGTCAGACAAAAACTAAGATACCTTCCTCAAAACATCTGCATAAACATCTGTGTCATACAATACACATACTGAGGGACTCTTTCTAACCAGATTTGAGTCATTGAAACCACTTGCAGCGCATGACCTGAGATTTTTCTCTTGACATAAAGACATGATAGCCAGACCACAGGTGAATTTAAATAAACTATCCAGTGTAGGTAGTAGTTTGTAGATTTTAGTTTACTGATTACCAGATTGGACAGTGATTTTGTTAGAGATTTCTTTGTGCTAGGAAATACAAAGGGAAACCTGTAAAGCAAACATGTTTGCAACCGACACATGGTTTACGAAAAATAAATCAGGGAAGTGCCAAATAAGGACTTCCTGTGTTTCCTTATTTATCTCCTACTCAGTGTGGGCTTTGAAAAAGGAGGGGTGGGAGTGAGCAGCAGCCTCCACACAGCTGTTCAGGGATGTGTGGAAGAGAAGCCCACCCACATTGCTTTGGACACTGGGTGTGCCTTGGAGGGTATCAGGTTTGTCTGTTAGGGAAACTGCCAACCTCCTCCCTACCCAATTGGCTTCAAGTTTCCTTGAATGCCCTCTGAATAAAAAAAAAGTTTCATTTCCTGGGGACACCCCCACTTCTGAAGCCACTTCTTTGTTCTCAGGAGATTCTACTACCTTCGCTTAGTTATAAACTCTTCTATTTGGTGAATTCCCAAAGCTACAAGAAAATAGAAGTTAAATCAGAAGTAGGTAGCTAAAACTGAATTGCATTTCCTTTGTCATAGAGCACATTTTTACATTTTTACATCATCCCGTACACATAATTTCTAGCTCCAGCTTTACCTCACCTAATGTCAGACAATAGGAAATATTATTATATCTATAGAACATAAAGGTGGAAGAATGGGTAGGATCTCTCAAATCAGACCTTGATAACCACTTCTATGAAAACACAGACTGCATAACTAAACTGACATTAGGTACTGAAAAAGGTTATATAAGGAAAAATTACAAAATTCTTCAGTTCCTCTGATTTGAATGAGTTGGTAGAATATGCTATATGTTATGATGCCTTGGAAAAGCCAAGGGCACAAAGGAATTCATCACAGCGAACACATAGTCACAGACTTCCAGAGCTCTAAGGAAAGTGGGAGATATGATCTGAATTCTTCCTGGTGGCATCTGTTGTTTCTGCTCTTCCTTACCTATTTCCCACTTCCATGGCTAATTAAACCTGTATTGTGTTTTGACAGTGTTTACATTTGATGGGGCTCTTCATATAGGTGTTTAGAATTCTGACCCCTTCAAATCTGAATCTTAAACTGAATGACTGAAATGCAAAATACAACTGGATCTAACTTGTGCATGTATTGCACAGTGGTTCTCTGTTCATTCCATTAATTAGATCCGAGAACTATCCAGAGGTGGTCTTTATTAAAACTGAGTTTTCCAAGCTTTCTTGTTCATTCTGAATGTTTGTTAACCTCTTTTCACTTTTTTGTTTGTTTTGGGTAGGAAGAGTGAATTTTTGTTGGTTGTACAAAAGAATTCAATTTAACAAATTCTTTCCCCCTAATCTAAAACTCATGGAAAATAGGCTATTTGATTAAGGTCTGGGAGTAAGTTAGGACCAGAGCCCAGAAGAAAACCAGGTTAGCCAACATGTTTACACTAGCAACTTGAGTTGCTTTTGTTGGTTTTACAGCAGTCTTAGATGGAAGGAAACGAATATATTTCCATGGAGCCCAGTAAGAGCAAGTACTAGGATGTGTTATTACTGGCTCTTATGATGTTTATTGAACGTTGGCTTCCGGAGTTGATTGAATATCTGAAACCAGAATTTATTATTAATAGCCAAAAATAAAGATAAAGGGTAAAGGAGGAAGAGGAGGAGGAGAAACAGGGAGAGGACAAAGGAGAAGGAAGAGAAGGGAAAGGTGAAAGAGAAGGAGGAAGGAGAAGGAAAGAAGATGAGTAAGAAGGGAAAAGATGGAGAAGAGGAATATGAAAGGGGAGATCAGAAGGAAAAGAAGTAGAAGGAAGAGGAAGAGAAAAAAGAAAGTAAAAATGGGGAGGAGGGGGAGGAGAGAGAGGAGGAAGAGGAGAAGGAAAAGAAAGGAGAAGAAAAAGAAAACACACATGTTCAGCATTTTTAAAAATATGATTTTTTGATAAGGTAAACATGGCTATATCTCACAACAAATAACATCATGGAATGAAGGAATCTAGGCACAAAAGAATGTAAACTCTTTCATTTATGTTACATTATAGCATTGTGCTATACAGCTTGTATCTGGCTACTTAAATTGAATTAATTAAAATTAAAAATTAAAAAGTCAATATGTTTAATCACATTGGTGGCATTAACTAGTGGCTACTATAATCAGGGAAAATATAGAGTATTTCCTTCCTCATAGCAAGTCCAATTGGATAACATTGTAGTCAAAGACACAAGTAACTTTCAGTGACCAAAATCAAGAGCATGATTACTGTAGGATTGAAGTGAGGGAGGCCCAGTTGCAAAGGGGTTATGAGGGGACTTAAGTAGAATGGAAATATTTAATGTCTTCTTTATGATTCAGGGTATATGAGGTATGACATGTCAAAATTCTTCAGAATTGGTGAATTTCACTGTATGCAAAGTTTAGAGTATGCAAATTATATACCATAAAATTGATTTGAAAAGGTTACACATGTTTCATTTTTAATTAGATGCAATATAATATTAAACGATTTTTACAAACACATACATAAATTAATAGTGCAATACTGGGATAGTTCCTGGAGATACAAGATGAGTGAGAGATTAAGCCTGGCCTGAAATTGTTCCTAGTCCAGCACAGGAGATGAGTCTTACACAAAAGTAGATAGAACCCAAGAGGAACCCTTACAAAACCAAGTGTGGACAATATGATTTGGGACATGAGAATTGAGGATGGTTCCTTTTTAAAAAAAATATATGTTTTGTTGTAAAGATACTGTACAGAGGGGTTACAGTTTCATGAGTAAGGTAATGAGTCCATTTCCTATTGAGTATTGTTACCCTCTCCATTATTTTTCCCCTACTATCCTTGCCCTCCCCACCTCCCTAGCTCTTCCCTCCCTACCCCCAAGCTGTAAAGTTCGTTTTCAACATAGTGTCTTGTACTGCTCATTGTTACAATGGGTCAACCTGTATCATTGTTTCAGTGTTTTGTTATTTCCCTTCCCTACCCCAAATTAGAAAAATGAATATACAAGATGCAGGGCACTGGAACCAAACAGGTGTGTTAAACCATGGGGGAACAACGTACAAAAGAAACAAAAAAATTGCATAGTACATTAAAAACAATAACAACAAAGAAAAACATCTTGTGTCCCTATCTTGGGGTTCATTTTGCTTAGCATCATCTCATAAGGTCTTATGTACATAACTTTTGACCTTTTCGGCTTGTCGGGTAAGATTACCTTAGACCTATATTAGTTATTGCAAATAAGGGAAACAATGTGCCAGTCCTGGGGCTTGAACATAGAATCTGGGTGTTGTCCCTGAGCTTCCTTTGTTCAAGGATAGCAGTCTGTCACTTGAATCACAGCTTCATTTCTGGCTTTTTCCATAGTTTATTGGAGATAAAAGCCTCACAGAATTCTCCTGCCTCGTCTGGCTCTAACTGCAATCCTTAGATCTCAGTCTCTTGAGTAGCTAGGATTATAGGCATCTGGTACTGGCACCCTGTTAGATTGATTCCTCGTATCTCAAAGAATGAGGGAGATTTGATTCTTGAAGGCTATGCAGATGAAGGGGTGCATGTGTGCATGCGTGTGTGTGCGTGTGTGTGTGTGCGTGCGTATGTGCACGCGTGCCTGCCTGTGGGTGTGTGTATCAGTACAATAGAGGGGCTTACTAACTTTTTCTCTCAAGGTGAATGCTCTAAAAATTGTGTCACCACTCCAGTCTGGCTTTTTGGTGGTTAATTGGAAATAAGAGTCTCATGGAGTTTTCTGTTCAGGGTGGCTTGCTTATTTATTTATTTACTTGAATGATATTTTTGGCATTACAACTAGGTTATGAAATTTGTACCTTTTCCCAAAAGTAATCATTGTCTTTAACTTTCCTTCTTTTATTTTTATTATTATTTAATTTTATTGTCAAAGTGTACAAACAGGTTACAATTATATAGGTCAGGTAATGTGTAAATTTCTTTTTGATCAGAGTCGCCTCCTCCCTCATTTTCTCCCAGTTTTGTTTCTTCCAGACTACTCTCCTCACAACTTGTATAGTTCATTTTCAATGTGGTATCTAGTGAGTATCACTGCTGAATTAGTTCATCCTTTGTCCCCCCATTTCTGTGCTTCCCAATATTTTTCAAAAGTATTTAGTTTGTTGCCACCTAATATCTTAGCCCTAAATCTTAAATCCTAAATTTAGGATTTTTGAATATTTATTAATGTCATGGCCTACATATTAAATGTTTTATAATACAAAATAAGCTGTAAACCTTTTAAAATAAAAAAAAATCACATCTGGGTACTAATGGCTTAAGTATAATCTTAGCTTCTCAAGAAGCTGAGATCTGAGGAACTAAGTTTATAGCCAACTTGAGCAGGAAAATCCCCAAGTCTCTTTCTTATTTCCAATTAACTAGCAAAAGCTAGATGTGGAGCTGTAGATCAAGTAGTAGAGTGCCAGCCATGCACACTCATGCACACACACACACACACATACACACACACACCAATAGGAATATTTGCAAATTGATTGTTTGAGAGTTTGTGGTCTTGGATGTAATTTAAAATATTTAAAAACTATTTATTCCTTAATTCCAAGAAGTATTGAATTCTAAATACCAAATCTGCAAAAAGCTCTAGATATTGACACATGGTCCAAGGGACACCCATAGTTGCACAACTTGGGAAAGTGTTATTTCAAATGCAATGTCTCAGGCTCATGTCAGACCACTGAGCCAGAATCCACATTAAGATGTCTCCTAGGCACAGTAAGTTTTGAGATACTGCCCTTGAAATCATCATTTCACTTTTTCACATTTTTTTTCTCAAGAGTACTGGAAACTAAATCTAGGGCCTCATGTGTGCTAGGTAAACATTCAGCCACTCAGACAAACTCCATGTCTTTGGAATTTTGAAGTACAGTCTTGCTACATAGTCTAAGGTGGCCTCAAACTTGAGATCTTCCTTCCTCTGTATTCTGAGAACTCAGTTTACAAATAGGAAAATATAAAGATTTCTGTGGTAGAGCCCCTTGGCTATGACCATGGCCATAGGCAATTATTTATTCACAATTTAAGAACTGTGTATTTCGGTCACCACTATCTGCTAATAGCAGGGAAGAAAGCCAAACATTTTAATTCCAATGAACAAATCTATAATTAATTAGCAAAGTGATCTTCCCTTTGAATTTCACATTTTGTAGAACAAGCTGTTTGATTTGGCTGGGGCTCAGGCCAGCATGTTTGTGAATTTCACAATTCACAGATGTTAGACACTCTCAGGCTAAGTAAAGGAAGAGAATGTCAAGTTTTAAATAGCTTCTCCCTGGCTGAAGCAACAAATAAAACATCTTTATGAACACATTTTGAACCAGAATTTCTTATAGGGAAATGTCAGATTTCTCAGAAAAGGACTGCAGATTGTCTCACAACTCTGGCATTTACTGATGTCATGAGTTTACAGGTGCCCTGTGATTTGGGGACTGATGGAATATGTTTACTTGTCATGTTAGTGACACTTGGAATCATTTTTTTTCCTTGTTGGACTCTATTCTAAATTAGCTCCTGAATCATATTTCATTCAATTCCTAAATTTCAAGAACTAAGATTTGTTTACAGTGCACATGTAGAAAGGAAGGTGGTTATTTGGAATGTAGACTTTTCCTGGTACTATGTTAATTCTTGAATCTATAAGTTTTATTCCAAAGTAGAGCATGTCAAAGCCACACCACAGAGCAAAATTGAGACCTAAGAGTGAGTGAGACTGATAGAGAGTGAAATAAATTAAAATGCTTTCATTCATAGGAACTATGAAATTATGTGGTCAACTTCAAAATATTCTAAAAAAATTATATGATTTCCTGTCTTAAAATTGTGTTAAGAAAATTATTACATATATGTAGAGGTGTGTATAAGGTAGGATATTTAAACAAGTTGATAAAGGTTATTTTATTTAGGGCAGGCAAAATTTCTAAAGAGATGTGAATGGATATCTTTTTCTCTTAGTTAAGAGGAAGACCGAGTTCTAGGTTAAATATAATCAAGGAATTTCCCTGTCTTTGCTATTTGAGATTGTGACCACAACAGGCGGTTGGCTGAAAGGGTGGCTGAAGCGGGGGAGGGAAGACAGATTAAACACACACACACACACACACACACACACACACACACACACACACTTTCTTAAACAGCTTTGCAAAACTTTTTTTTATCCCCAGAAGAGTGGACAGATACCATCAAATCAACTCAGTATCCAAACCCAAGGAAATGTAATTTAGCTGGAGGGAGATGGCCATTCCTCAGACTTGTTATAAAAGTCCAGGCTGCTGAAATTAAACTCTGATGCCATTCAAGCCAACATCCAATCAGGAGAGAGATCAGAAGTTCAGAGATGCCTCCAAGTTGCCAGCAAGTGTGGCCACTGTATGTCAAGGACTCTAAAGCCGTGGAAGAAAGGGAAGAACAACTTTAGTGAGGATGCCCAGCTGGTAAGAATCAACTGTTTGTGATGTTTTAGTCACTTGAGGAATCTCATTGGCTAACTTGAAGAAAGGCTCCACCTCTTTGCAAATATGTGGAATGGGAGAGAGGGGGTGAGGAAGGGGAAGTGTCTGAACTTCTATATCTGATGGCATCTGACCCTAATGCTTTAAGCCTCCTGGCCATATATCTACATATACACAGGTATATGTGTATGTTTTATATAATTGCTCTCCATTTGTTGATATCAAAGAGAGTTGAAGGAAATGAATTTTGAAACGTCACGGTGTGCTCCCCTACAGTACTGCCCCGACCCTTACATCCAGCGGTGAGTTTGAATGTGACATACTTCTATAAAAACTTAATTGGAGTACCTTGTGTGTAATGAATGTCTCTGCTTCATAAAAGTGGGACTTCCTTCTTGTTTACTAAACAAAGTGATACTATTTTGTACTTTAGGTAAACTTCAAGCGGTCTATGGGCTTCTCTTCTAGATTTCTCCTTGGATTTCTCTGGATTTACAAAGAAACGATATTTGAGGTCACTTATTATTTTTTAAAGTTATCATAATATTTTAAGATGTTTACAATACAATAAATGCTTTTCTCAGTATCAGCCACAAAAGAAATTTTACTGGGTAGAGATTGAAGGATCTATGGAAAATCCTTCAAATCAAAATAAACACTGGATAATTCTGACTTACATGTTAAAATTGATAAATAGCCATTGTTACTTAGAACAGATGGTGGTTTGTCATTTTAGCTCCAAGAAATGTTTTCTTTTTGAAAAAATGTTTAATAACAAATATCATCTTCTGACAAATCTGACTTTTGAAACCTGTGATTCTACTGAATTTTATTTGTGTTTTCAAGAAGAAATATTTGCCTAGCACTGACAAGGAATATTAGAGTGAACAATTTGTGTGTGTGTGTGTGTGTGTGTGTGTATGAGGGGAGACTGTTTTAAATTAGAGTTTGCTATTTTTAAACTGGTAAATGAAATCTGAACAGTGTTTTCCAGTCATAGAGTTATGAGAGATATTCAAAGTCGCACGAAGCAGTGTGATGTTGTTAATTTAACAATAGATTTGATGTAAGTTTGTACTTTATGCAATTTATGAGAGAGGTCTCCTGATTGTAAAAATGGCAGGGTTTGAAAGGGGTTAAACTGACATTTGCCACCTGTGCCTACTGGAACTTCATACTAGAAGTGGAGTCGAGTAGCTCTGGCTGGGACTCAGTAACTGTGCTATTGCCTAGCGGATTAGGAAAGACTTGTGATCCACTTTCATTAGCATGATTTGCTACCATGTAAAAACACTAATGTTTAGGACTATGCAGATACTATTCTCTTCATGTGACTTTTCTGGTGAGCTATTTGAGAAAGGAGAAGAGAACAAGTAAGCCAGGAAAGCTAATGGAATGGGGAAGACAGGTAGAAAATAAAGAGAAGAAGAGGAAAGGAAGGCAAGAAAGAATCTAGGTTGTGGTTGGTCTAAAAGTTTGAAATGGGAAATGTGATTGGTGTACTTGATACCCAGCTTGTTGTCTGCTATAAACAGCGGTGTTAGTTAAAAAAAAGTTGTCTTGGAGTTTATCTTCTTAGATGATGTGGAGTTGGGAATGGACGTTGGTTAAAAAAAATAATAAAAAGCAATACCAAAGATGGTCTTGTCCTCAACATTATTCTAATCACAAAGTTATCTTTTGAAATTGTATTTCTAAGAATGTAATTGTGAGGGAACATCAGCTCTATGTTTCTCTTCAAAGTCTTTCCTAAAGTAGATACTTGAATCCACAACAATTTTACTGAAACTTTTTTCTGTTGACTAGCAGATATTGGTGTGGAGGAATTTCTAGTGCTGTGTGACAGAAGCCCATATGCATAAATTAATAAAGAAATGACTTTTCATATTGCTTTGACAACATGCTAGCTCGTGGAGTAAATATAATTTCTCTTTTTACAATATTATAAAATTCTGGACAGTAGTAGTATTTTTTTCCATAGTTTAAATTTTCTTCAACTTCCTGGAACTCGAATTCTGGTGAGTGTGATTTGAAGTTGGGGAGCTGGGACTGTAGTTCAGGAGGATCAGGAAGCACCCATTTTTGTAATGAATTATTTGGGACTGCACTATGTTCCTCTCATTTATAATAAAAAGTTATTCATTAAATGATTTAGGGAAAAGAAAAAAATGTTTGCTACTGAGCCAGTGAGTAAGAATCTCAGACATGGTAACAAACACTTGAAATCTAGTACTTGAGAGGAGAGACAGGAAAGGTAGCCTGTACTATATCGAGAAGCTTTATCAGAAAGAGAAAGAAAGAAAGGAAGGAAGAAAAAAGGAAGGAAGAAAAAGAAAGAAAGAAAGAAGGAGAGGAAGAAAGAGAGAAAAAGAGAAAGAGAAAGAAAGAAGAAAATGAAGGAAGGAAGGAAGGAAGGAAAGCAGGCAGGACAGGAAGGAAGAAAGAAAGACGGAAGGAGAAGGAGAGGGGAAGGAGGGAGAGAAGAAAAAGAGAGCAAAGCAAAGATATACTTACAATGTTTACTTAATTCCTCATAATATATTTAATAGCAGACATTTTTCACAAATATTTTAATTATTTTTCAAAAACTTAAAAAATTATCATATTTTATCCCTCTTAGTGAATAAATGAAATTTATTATAAAGAATTCATATAGTACTATGCATTGTCAGTGCAAATACTGAAAAATTCTCACTCTGGTGCTCAATGAGTGAATGGATTTGACTTGGTTTTTCTAAGCAACCTTGTGGTTCTCAGTTTACAAAATCTATTTTAAGAAAGACCAAATTTAATCATTCCATAATCATAGTCATCTACATACTTAAATTTATCTTTCTTGACCTTATCTTTAAAAAGAAGTCATGAAAAAGATTCTTAACAACAACAACAGAAATTTAGACAGCAGGATTTCTTGGTATTTTTAACTCTAAGTTGCCATAATTCATGAATTCCAGTTCACATATAATATAGTAAATAACATGCATTTTCATCACTTGCTGAATGTCATGTCCAAAAAGTCAGTTTTAATACATAGAAGAGAGCATGAAACTAGTAATTGCACTGAAAGTGAGATTTCATACTCCCTAGTTTGTTCTTGAGGTTTGGAGCGAATTTTTGTTTTTTGTGGTTTTTTTGCACCTGACATATCATGTACTTGGTTGTGTTCTTTCCAAATTTTTCTGAAAATATAAAAGGCAGTTAAAACTATGGATCTTAATATATTATTCTTTTGATGATATTGACAATTTATATAAAGAAAGAACTTGTGGACAAAATTGATAACTTGTTATATGACTATTAATTTTAACAAAAATCTCAAAGCATGGTAAAATCATTCAAGATTAATAAATAAATCAGTGAGCTAGTTAACATTATTACCAAACCTCCATGCAATTGAGTTTATAGTTTATTTTCTTATTAGATGGACACTTAAAATCAACCTAAAATTCAACATTTTAGAAACTAACTTCAGTAGGTGTAGGATATAATGGGTCATGTTATATTCCCTTGCTTTTAGAAATCTCATCTAGTTTGTAAAATGTAATAATATTATTATATTTTTTGTCAGTTATAGGGCTTGAACGCTGGGCCTGGACACTGTCCCTAAGCTCTTCAGCTCAAGGCAAGTGCTCTACTACTTGAGCCACAGCACCACTGACAGTTTTCTGAGTGGTTTATTGAAGATAAAAGTCTCGTGGACTTTCCTGCCCGGGCTGGCTTTGAACTACAATCCTCAGATCTCACCTTCTAAGTAACTAGGATTATAGGTGTGAGCCACCAGCACAGGCTAAAATGTAGTATTTTTAAACTAATATATTCTGGGATAGATTAAAGTATTTTGTTATCTTTTCAAAAATAGAACAGTTAAAGTAGTAAATATAAATCAAGATTAAATTTAGAAATAATGTGCTTATCAAGGCCTAAAAATAAAAGTAAACATAAATTACTATGTGATCCACTTGTAAATCTTTTGTATTCCTTTCATTGGAGACTCAAAAGAAACATGAAAAAGCTAAAATATTGTAAGAAGTATTTCTTGCAAGGATTACATATTTGTTGGGAATTTTATGCCTTTAGTAGCTTAAAGGTCAACTTCATTAACTGTGCTTTCTAAGTAGGTCCTTATAGGGGTGTTGGGAAGGTCCTGATGAGGACTTATTCTCTCTGAAAGGCAGGTAAAGTCATGTCCTAGGCATCCTCCACTTACTTTCCACATCGGCCATCATCCTTCTTTCTAAATTCAATGCCTCAGCAAGCTCACTCCTGAAGAATATATTAACAGATCCTCTCTCCTCTGCTATTCTGATGAGTTCAACGAGTGGAGTCTGTCAGCAAGAGAGGGACGCTCAGAGAGAAGTTCAGATACTATTTTGCCTGACTGACTCCCCATTGAGTTTTGTGTTAAATGCTCTCTGTCCTGTCGAAGGACCTTGCCACAGATTGAAGACTCTTGAAATAGAGTGACTACTCTCCACCCTTTCTTTCTTTCAAACCTAGTGGTAGTAACCATTTCTAGCCACTACTGATTCCAGAGAGCAAATACTATATCCATTACCTTTAATTACTCTTTTTCCTGCCAGATTTACAAGAACAAAAGATAAAATATACCAAAGGTGGTAGCATTGTGATATATGCCAGCATCCAAAACAATTGATTAATATAATTTCTGTGTGTGTGTGTGTGTGTGTGTGTGTGTGTGTGTGTGTGTGTGTGTGTGTTGCTACTGGGGCTTGAATTAAAGGCCTTAGTGTTGTCCCTTAGCTTTTTCTCTCTAAGCTAGTGCTCTATCACTTGAAAAACAGTTCTTCTTCTGGCTTTTAGGTGGCCAATTGGAGATAAGAGCTTTTTTATGGACTTTACTGCGCTAGCTGGCTTTGAACCACAGTTTTCAGATCTCAGTCTCTTGAGTAGCTAGAATTACAGTGTGAGCCACTGATGTTTGGCTTAATACTATAATTTCTAATGGGAGATAAGGAATTTCTCCATTACAGTGAGGAAACAGAATTTAGCTTTCTCCATAATGAAAAAGTTTTTTTTATTGATTAAAAGGAACAAGCCAAGTGTCTCTGTTTATGTTCAATAGTAGAAGCAAGTCAAGTGATAGGAAAAGTTAGTTATAAATGAATGTGGTTACAGTTTATGAACAGGATCTAATGTATGGATAGGTTGTGATTAATAAAAAGTGCTTTGAACTGTTACAATTTAAGAAAAAGTTTCAAAATGCCCATAGGACCAACCACAATGAGCAACCTGCAGATACATGCATTCTCATTTCTGATTTTCTCACTGATGGAGAGAGATGTTTTTATCAACTTGGCAACTAAGATCCAATAGGTTTTGGTGGAGTCTGAAATTACAATATAAACAAGAGGAAATAAGTAGTTATCAGACTACACTGGGAGAAACAGCTCTTGACTTTTGTGCTCAAAGTCCTTTGTTGATTATTGGTTCCAGATGGATGCTTTCCTCTGATAATTTGGGCATAAAATCAAGGAACACAATTTGTTTTTTATTCCACAATCCAGATTATTCTCTTGTTTGTACATTCACTTTTGAAAACTAGTACCTACAGTCAGGCAAATTTACATGCAATTCCATAGTAGAAACCATCAAAAGGTAGCAAGTAATAATGAAGGATGAAGACACAGCTTTCCAGAGACTTCATGTTCTCACTTTACTTAAAAGCCAAATGGATTGGGAGATTAATGTGGCAATTTTCAATCGGTTTCAGGACAAGAAAGCCAAGTTTCTGATTAGCTGTTTTGAAGCTCAAATTTGTCCTGACAGGGTTTCTACCTCCTTTAAAGAACTCACCAAGAATAGTCCTCAAGCAACAAGTGATGGATGGATAAAACACTGTAATTACGATCAAAGTCCAAAGACTCCTGTCTGTGTAATTATGCGCTTCTCAGACTCTGAAAGACACTTTGTTCCATTTAAAAGAGGATGCAAAGTGGACAGAGTGATATGTACTTATTGGTTAGTCAAGGTTTGGGAAATGACAGTTATTAATATTTGTGTTTTACCTTAAGGCATAATATTTGGGGGACAATTTAGATGGAGAAAATTAATTATCCTTCTATTCTTTTGCTTATTCTTATTGTTTGCTTTTCATTTTCCACTTAGGTCTTACCTGCTTATTACACTTTGAAAGTTAGAATGAAATTGTTAAAGCTTAGAAGCACAAATGTAAGGGCTCAAAATCTTTTGCCACCTGTGAATTTCCTTGACCTTTTACTTTTGTTTTGAATGAGCAAACTTAATCTGTCAAGTTGAACAGTAAACATCCAAGCATAAATTTTATTTAACTGAGGCAAGTCACTAATAATTGAGGGAAAAATCAATATCATCCCAATATTAAGTCAGAGAAAGCTTTTGCATTCAAGAAAAAAAGAAATACAAAGTGAAAGTTTGCAATGATTTATCTCTGCCATATTCTTACTCAATATTAATTTTCAGTAATATATATATATATATATATATATATATCCTGAGAGTGTATGTGTGTGTAAGAGAGAGAGTGTGTGTTGGCATGGGAACTTGAACTCAGGGTCTAGCATCTGTCCTTTTATCTTTTTACTCATCCACTTTCAAAACTTTTGCCTTTACAGTTAAGTACATTATACTTGAAGCTTATTTGTTGTATTTAACTATCCAGTGTATCTTGACATTTCTGTAAGGTGATGGTTTAAAATACCTTTATAAAATCCTAAACTTGAAACATTTAGTTTTAAATTCATCATTGAATTTTCTTTCATCCTTATCTTTTTTTGCTTCAGTGAAACTTCCACTTTTTTTTTTTTTTTTGTCAGTCATGGGGCTTGAACTCTAGGCTTGGGCGCTATCCCTGCGCTCTTCAGCTCAAGGCGAGCACTCTACCGCTTAAGCCACAGTGCCACTTCTGGTTTCTCAGTGGTTTATTGGAGTAAGAGTCTCATGGACTTTCCTGTCCGGGCTGGCTTTGAAGGCTAACCCTCAGATCTCAGCCTCCTGAGTAGCTAGGATGACAGGCGTGAACCACCCATGCCTTCATTTCATAGTGTCATTAACTTTTTACATATATGAATAGAATATATTCCTTAGACCTTATAGTAAAGAAACCTGCCTTATTTCTAGTTTTCTCATTATTCTGCACCCACATATAAACTTAAGAATGCTAATAAGATACATATTTATATTCTACTTTTTCTAAACATGTTTCTTCCCTCAGACAAGAAATGGCCTGAGCCAAGGAGACCTAGGGTTTCTCCTATTCCATCCTGTAATGTTTTCAGAGTGTCTGCTTTGACTTCAAGGTCTTTGATCCATTTGGAGTTGAT